>NW_017099951.1:0-82531 GCF_001412225.1 Nicrophorus vespilloides | reverse complement strand
AAAATGGATGTAATTCAGTTTTTCATAAATTTCTCGACAACCCCTGAAGATAATTACATCATCGACCACTCGTATGAAAGCTGAATGTCTCACCTTTCCAACGAGCTCACTGGTATCTTCGTACTACGTCCTAGTCGCCTGCTATGACCTTAAGAAAATGGAAAAAAAGTGAATAGAATTTGTAAAAAAATTTATGTAATTCAGTTTTTTGATAATAACTCGAAAAGTAATAAACTTTTTTATGATTTTATTGCACAATCAGATGCACGCAATCATTGCGCAACTTTTTAAGTAACAAAACTTACGTAATGTTCGTTGCGTAACAGAAAAACGACGTTTTTTTCGATTTTTTTACAGTTTTTGTGAATTTCTCAACAACCCTCTAAGATAATTACATCATCGACCACTCGTATGAAAGCTGAATGTCTCACCTTTCCAACGAGCCTACATACATCTTCGTGTTGTCATCGAGTCGCCTGCTATGAGCTTTAGAAATTGGAAAAAAAGTGAATAGGATTTTCTAAATTTATCCAACGAGCCTATTACATCTTCGTCTAGTCACAGTCGCCTGCTATGAGCTGTAGAAATTGAAAATAAGTGAATAGGATTTTCTTAATTACACAATTTCCAACGAGCCTACTACATCTTCGTGTTGTCATCGAGTCGCCTGCTATGAGCTTTAGAAATTGGAAAAAATAGTGAAAGGAATTTTTCTTAAAATTGATGTTTCGAGCCTATTGGCATTTTCGTGCTGTTGTCGAGTCGCTTGCTACGAGCTGTTGAAATTGGAAAAAAGTGAATAGGATTTTCTAAAAAATCACTGTTTCGTTTTGTCGTCGAGTCGCCTGCTATGAGCTTTAGAAATTGNAAAAAAAGTGAATATAACGTTTTATACACGTAAAAAAATGGATGTAATTCAGTGTTTTCATGATTCGCCNGCTATGAGCTTTAGAAATTGGAAAAAAAGTGAATAGGATTTTCTTAAAAGTCGTTGTTAAAAAAATGGATGTAATTCATGTTGTCGAGTCGCCTGCTACAAGCTGTAGAAATTGGAAAAAAGTGAATAGGATTTTCTTAAAAATCACTGTTTCGTTAAGTTTTCACGTTTTTTGTCATCGAGTCGCCTGCTATGAGCTTTAGAAATTGGAAAAAAAGTGAATAGGATTTTCTTACAAATTGCTGTTTGTTAAAAGGAAGGAATTTCTTTAATAAGTAATTTTTTAATGATTTTATTGCATATTAAGATGCGGCGAAGCGTTTCGCATCTCGTAACCTAACAAACGTATAGAAGGGTTGGGTGGGTAGGATTTTGTGGTGATTTTGGTTGCTGGAATGAAACAAACAAGACTTCTTCTTTTTTTTTTCTTCTATATACAAAAAATATAATTTACAAATATTAATATTCATTTTATTATTGTACAAGAAAACTTCAGACAATCGCGTAAACGTACGTCCTCGAAACGAATCGGCGAACGAAAAAAGTGTGTTTAAACAATTAGAATTAATAATAGAGATTAGAAGACATTAACGAGGTGAAAGGGAGAGAGAGAGAGAGGCGGTGGTTGCGGAGGAGGAAGAGACTGCTCGCGTTTCGGATCTTTTGTCCGAAACGAAATTCGCTCTTTATTATCAATAATCCGTATCCGTTCTTCATTCCTTTATGCAAGAAGAAAATCGACAGAACGAGATGCGAAACAGAAGTGTTCGTTTTTTGTTGTTGTTGTTGTTGTAATTGTTATTGTTGTTTCTTTTGATATATTGTCTTTAAGTTAATTATTTTCTTTCGTGTTTTCTCGGCGTTCCGTTCCGAGTTTCTCCCATTTTCCATCATTAATTATTTATTAATTGCACTTGCTAAGTTATTTGTTTTTTTTTTGTTGTTGTCTGTGAGTTTGCCAAAAACAAAAGAAAACAAGAAACAAACGAATTTAAATCAAACGGAGAAAAATAGTTGAATATGAAAAAACGGAGACACTTTGCGAAACGGAAAGAAAACTAAAAAAATATTACATAATATATATATATAAATGTATATATATATATACACCTAAGAGTAAACAAATTAGAGAAACAAATGAAAATCGTTAAGATTAATTAATAACTGTACATATTTATAATATATATTATATATATATATTTTTTATAACTAATTATATAAATAAATAAATCCCATCAGGTTCCCAAAGTATACTTATTTACATCTCGGCGTGCGCGTAGAGACGAAATACATGTATATAATATGAATGTACTTATATAAATATAATATACACGAGTTAGGATTGCATCTGATGAGATTCGTTCGTCGGCACCGAAGGTCAGGATCAATATACCACTTGTCGTATATTCTTTTGTTTCTGCAGCTGCTGTTGCTATGGTAGCTGCTGCTGCTGCTGCTACTGATAGTGGTGGTGGTGTTGGCGTCGGCGTTGCTATGGTTGCGCCTGTCCTACATGTACCTGGGGCGCTTCTGGTGACTAGGGCTGCCCATGGTGACGTCCGAGGGGCTGGCGGGTCGTTTGCAGTGTCTCTGGATCTCACCGGCGATGAAAGCGCAGAGGTCCGAGCCGAGGGGGCGTCGCGACGACGGGGACCTCGCGAGCGCCTCCCTGAACGTGTTCAGATCGGACAGCTCCGGATCGCCTTGCGCCATCGGCATCCCGGGAGGCGGCGAAATGTTCCTCGGTCTGGGCGACAATCTACGTATGCAACCAAACGTACATCAATTAAAACTCTCTCTCTTCACAAACAAAAACAAACAACAAAAAAAAACAAAAGATTTGCACCGCCAACCTGTGAGTGTGTGTCGTATGATGGTGGTGATGCCTGGGCGGAGGAGGCTTTCCCGACAGATAGGCGAGCAGATCCTCCCTCCGGATCAGCGTCTTTTTCCTCTTCGCC
Organism: Nicrophorus vespilloides; assembly: GCF_001412225.1. NCBI lineage: Eukaryota > Metazoa > Arthropoda > Insecta > Coleoptera > Silphidae > Nicrophorus > Nicrophorus vespilloides. The sequence continues at coordinate 79,633 of NW_017099951.1, read as the reverse complement.
CACGAGAGCAGCTCTCGATTCCTCCTCTGATAACCGACCTGCTTCGAAATCTCGCTCGACTTCTTGATGGTATCACACGATTCTGCAACAAAAATGATTACAATTAACTAATCGTACAAACAAAACATACCACCACACATTACCTTTGTACAATGATGTCACCGTACCAGCCGCTGTTTGAAACGAAATCCACAGAGTGCCTGGATCAGCTGTGTAACGATCTACAACACAAAAACCAATCAATTATACACACAATATTTCAGTCTAAACTAAATTCAATCAAAACAATCGAATAACAGTGACAGATGATACATAACAACACGACAACGAAAAAAACACCAGAAAATAAGACCAATTTGTAAAAAAAAATCGTAAAGTGCCATGAACAAAAGCCGCTCAACAAAAGTAAACAACGAGCGGCGGCAGCAGCAGCAGCGAGACGAGAGATCTGCAGAGAAACGAACGTAAGTAGAAAAACGCATTTCAAATTGAATTAAAAATGTATAACTTGTGAACATCATCATCATCAGCATTGCGCAAATCAGAATTCTCTCAAAATATTTCAAATTCGTTGAAGATAACAATCCCACAGTATGTCTGGTTGCAGCCCAATCTACAAGCACACCATCATCATTTCCCAGACTCATTTCAACCTAGTTCAAGTTCAAGCAGAAATTGTTTATATTACTACCTTATGTTCTATGTTATATTTAGTTCCTACTGAGCATGCAGTGGAAATTGTGCGCGACACAAGCTAAATGAGAAGGGTTGTGGAAGGAAGAAGAAAACACCATCAACAAAAGAAATGAAAATGTAAACGATGATTGAGATGCAAACATTAATTACGATTGCAAAGGGAAGCTTGGAAATATTGGGAACAGGTGATTGAATTCAGCACAAACAACATACGAAGTAAGTTAAAGAAAATAAACATTGCTGTTGCAGCTTTCAATGCAATCATTATAATTATCAATAGGCTTTCAGAAATGAGAATTGAAGAATAGAATGATGGAAAAAAACCTTTGAATGGGAAAGATGAAAAATAAAAAGGAACGCATTTTCGATAAAACTGGAAACGAAACACCCGAAGAGGCACAGTTAAAATGTAAACATCTGATAGATGATTGAGATGCAAATATTAATTACAATTGCAGAGAGAAGCTCGGAAATATTGGGAACAGGTGATTGAATTCAGCACAAACAACATACGAAGTAAGTTAAAGAAAAGAAACATTGCTGTTGCAGCTTTCAATTATAATTATCATATAATTGAACAATACGCTTTCAGAAATGAGAATTGAAGAATAGAATGATGGAAAAACCTTTGAATGGGAAAGGGACGCATTTTCGATAAAACTGGAAACGAAATACCCGTAGGGGCACAGGTAAAATTCACTAATCTCAACTGTGTGCACATGTAATTATCGTTTTCCTCTTCCTCCTCCTTCTTCGGACAGGTAAATTTCTGTTCGACCGTGCTTGTGTGAAGAATAAAGAGAATGCACCTGGTACAGATGGGACCCCCTCGAAAAGAAAACAGTCGGAAACGCCGACGAAGAAAGTACAGGTAAGAACCAACGAATGCGTTTGCTGCATCAGCGCACCTCTCTCTCTCTCTCATGCGTTGCCATTATCAAAAACATTATTAAGAATCGTGTACAACATTTGATTCTGTTTCTCCGTCATAACTAAAGCATTGTCCACCGTGCAACAACCTAAAAGTAGAATGCGACGATAATTATTAAATTAATTTAAAAAGAAAGCTCAATAGACATAGAAAAGAGTTGAGGGTTGTAACAAACAAATAATTGATAAAAAAAAAACATGAAATTGGAATTGCAACGGTCCTGTCCCAATTTCGTGCAAACTCTCCGATCTTCCAATAAATGATTCATTGCATTTGGGTGAAGAGGAAATGTATTGATCTGCTCTACTCTTCCATGCACATCTATCTTTCTGTTTGCATACAATTCAGGTATTTCATCAACAATCCAAGCACATTTCCCAATACAAAAATTACATCTAAAAAAAAACAAACCACATAACTCTCAAGCATCTACAGAAAATTCACAATATTTTCCATTGAAAGAAGCAGTTAAATCCTCCATTCACATTAATTCCCATTGTTTTCATTCTTATCTTATCTACAGGATGAACAAAGATTGTCCTAAATCCACAAAACTTAGGTTTAGATTAAATCACACAACCCCATTGTTCAGTCTAGAAAGTTACATGTAGAGTACATCTGCAAATGAATTATAGAGATGGCGTTAAAGAGAAAAGTATTATTATAACCTGGTGACATTTCATTCAAAAAAGATAAACCTGTTCTTCGAACTTACAAAATATTACCCATATGTAATGTATATATAAATAATCTCTTTAACTTATTCATGTACAATGCACAATAAGTGAATATCATAAAGATTAGATTAATAGGAGACAAAATAGATTCTAAACTGTTCTTTCACATAGACAGGGTGTGCAAACAACAATTGAGCTGAAGATAAATTTGAGAGCAAATTCACCACACAATCAATGATGATAGAAAAGCAAGGAATTTTGTAGAGAAAAAAAAACACAATAAGCGTGGAAACACAAATATGCGCATGAGGAGAGAGAGAGAGAATACGTAGCCAGATGGAAGATCGTTCCATTTTTGTTTGTCGCATTCCGTGAGAATGATAACGAATTGGACGATTGTTGTTAGAATTAATGAACATATATATATATATATATAACAAAAATCAGCTGATTGCGCTATGACAACAATATGCGGCCATCTCTCTCGCTCTGCGTGTACCAACCGTCAAAAATAATATTCCAAGGAGGAAGAGAGAGAGAGAGAGATAGAGAAAGGACTAAAGGGGGGCCTTCTCCGGCGTGATGAGTAAGGGACAAGAAAAGGGGGTGGCTGGTAATAATTGGATTCTTGCTCACCTCTGTATAATTGTGCGATGGCCGTGGCAGAGTCCTGGAAGACGTTCCATATCTTGCGCTGCGAATCGTCCGATTCCAGCGTGAGCGTCTGCTCGAAGTCCGGCTGTTCCTCGATCGAATCCGCGCACTGTTGCTCCCATCCCGTGAGCCATGACTGCCCGTCGCCCTCACCGTTCATCCTCCTCTCTATCGCTGCTGCACAACCTGAAGAAACACTGCTGCAGTCGCAGAAGATGATGCTGCTGCTGCTTCTGCCTCCGTCGTCGTCGTCGTCTCCGCTTCTTCTACTTATTGTGGTTAGCAAGCAGCTAGAGATGATGACGATCGAGCAAAGATGGGAGGGTGGAGGGGGACAAGCAGAACAGAAACCAATGTATATAACTGTGTGTGTGTGTATACATATATATATATATACATACATACATACGGTGTGTGCTATATATACATATGCATATGTATGCGTGCTTGCGCGTATGTGTGTGATAACCAAGCCACCGACAAGGAAGGAGGATGGCTTTTCGATATAATAGTATATCGTCGATAATCAAATGATGTTCTATTGTGTATGTTCGCACTGGCAATGGATGCTATTTACAATATCGTGTCTGATGTCGTCTGTCTGAACACGCTCGCACATATACAACAAACACTATTCGGCCATTGTCCGTGATTGTGGACTACTACTCGATCGGCTCGCTCCTTCGCACTACTCCGCGCACACACGAATGACTGGTCGACTATGCTCGACCGATTGACAGAAACAGATATGACAGATGACAGCAGCAGCAACTAACAGCTGGCTGGTAAAGAAGCGCGCTTCACGACGCACATCCCATCCACCCGTTGCGCGCGCGCACGCTCATCAATGCAACCGATACCAACGGACCGCAAGAGAAATCCCCCAAACGAACATTTCAAAATTCAAATATTCAAACACATCAAAAACCACATCAAAAACGCATCAAAAACCGCACTATTCAAAACACGCAAATCTTCAATGTAGATCAATTTTATTAATAATTCCTAACTATATATTCATATATAATTATTTATAAAGTTATTAACATTTCATGTGTCTAATTCAACTAGTTTCTTTATCAATAGAATATTTACAAATTTATTTAACTATGTTTATCATGTTATTATTATTATTATATTATCATCATCATCATCATCATAAATTATATATTCACATATATGTATGTATATGTAATATAATAAATCCCAATTCCCTAAAATTGACAATATTGTTATGTAACAGTAACTATGCAAGTATATATAAATACTCGACACTCCTTCTTTTCGACGAGGATCCTCTTGCTCCACTCTCCAATACGTCTGTATGTGTTTGTGTGTAAATTTTAGATCCCATTTATTTACAAAGATATCATTAGCCTCCATAAATATATATATTTGTATGTATAAAATCTTACGAAATGGCCAGGCAACTTAATGCAACGCAACGCAACTCGAAGACATAATCGGTACTAACTACATCATAATCTTGAGACAAAACGTCGCTGCTGTGGAATAAGCGAATAACGAAACAACAGCAATAACAAATTTTGAAAAGTTTATATACTCACACACAGTATATGTATATATATTATTATTTGGTCCATGATGAATCGAAACCAAGTAGATAAAAGTTATAAGAGATGAAAACAAGATAGACGTGCACAAAGCGCATTTTACTGTTGTTGCTTTTGATCGTATTCTCTCCTCCATCCATCAATCCATCCATCATTCAATTCGATTAAGTCGTTTTGGCCCCAATTGGTTACGAAGAGCGAAAGAGAGACCCAAAGTATTGAAATAAAAAATTAAATGCAAACGAGTGCGAGTGCCAAAAGTCGAGAACTAACAAAAAAAAACAAAAAAGAAACACGCAAGTTTTCACGGTTCGCGAAAAAAAATCGGTTATATTTCCAAAATAATAATAATAATAAAAATAATAAATAAATTAACAGAAAAATAATAATAATAACGTGGATACGATCGGAAAAAGAAAATAAAAAATAAAATTAATATTATGGAAACTGTTATAAAACATTACTCGATTATATTTACACAATATTATTACTAGAGTAATTACTACTATTATTTCTGCTTCGTGTTTTCTGTTGATTTTTTCTCTCCATTTTTTGCCGAGCTTTTGATTATTTCAATTATCATTAATAATATAGTTCTCTGCTTCTTATTCTTCTTCTTCTCATTTTTTTTTCTTTTACTGTATGTACAAATTGTCCTAGAACGAAAATAATAATAATTGAATGCGGCTAATCATTTTCTTTTGTTAATAATGTGTGTGTGTGTGCTGTAAGTGTGTGTGTGTGAGAGAGAGAGAGAGATAAAGGTATAGAGATTATAATTACTTTTTTTTTCGATTTCAACAAAATTACATTGTTTTAATTTTATACAGATTACAATAATAAGTCAACGGTTGCCCCCCTCGCTCTGCTAAATGTTTCAATCAACAACCCCCCAGCCACCCGCTCCTCCCACTAACTATATATATATGTACAAGTGGTAATTGGATCTACTAATTTAGTTTCACATATTGTGATTGCTTTTCAAGAGAAAATGAAATAATGAGAGAGAGAGAGTAAGAGACGAATATCTGATTAAACTTTAGAAGAGAAAAGAAAATCAATCAATGTACAGAGCAGTATTATATATGTAAAAGAAAACAGAAAGTCTCCAATCTCTAAAATCGAACAAAGTCTTTGTCTATATGTACAATATAGTATATATATTTATATAAAAAAAAAGATATTGGATATAATAGTTAAAATAAATATTAATATTTTCATATTCATCGATATCGATATATTATTTTCAATTTTAATACTATATTATATTATAATTTTCATCATCATGATTATATAAATTAATTAAGGCAAAAATGTGACGTAGAACACTTGGTCTCCTCTGTCCGTCTGTCTGTCTGTCCATCCATCCATACGAATGATCTAACCTAATCTATCTCTCATATCTCTACCGACTACTACTATGTCCGATCTCATTTAATGATATACCTCTTTTTCTCTATCTATGCGTCTACTCTATCCGCACTTCTGTCTATCTATCTATCTACCTATATGTACACATACACACACACACATATATATACACGGGTGTACTACATATGCCAAGTTAAACGTTTAAAACGTTTCGTTTAAAGAAAATCAATTCTCGCAGCGCCACTCCCACGTCTCCTCCTTCCTGCTGCTGCTACTGCTGCTGCTGCTGCTCGTCATCACGACTCTCTAACCCATCTTCATTTTTACAACATTCAACATCATCATCATCATCATTATTATATCGATAATATACAAATTCGGCGCATAAAAGACCTTTTAGTATCACATGACCTTGTACATAAATAATAAAATAATTAATAATTTTAAGAGAACAAAAATAAAGAAAGAAAGAAAACAAATAATTACATTATCGAGTCGTCATCTTATTAATGAGTCAATATCATAAATAAGAATAAAAGTATGTATAAATATTTATATATATATATATAAAAAAAAGGAAAGAAAGAAAGAAAGAAAAAAAATAAGCAAATAATAATAATAATATAAGAATAATAGTAATAGCAGTTAAAAATAGTAACAACAATCAATCAGAATAGCACGATCTGAATAATGGTAATCGGTTTTTTCTTTTTTTTTACTTTCTCACTCTTCCTCCCGCACTTTCTTCGTCAAATAATCGTCTCTTCATCATATACACGTATATAAAAATATATTACTATCATCATCATCATCGTCATCAAATGTCCGCACACTGAACAACGTTCGTGTGCAAATCATTGGCGCGCTACATTTCCTGAACACTTTCCGACCTTCTTCTATAAATTGAGTATTATTCTTCTTTAATTGAACAAAATCAAATTGAACATCGTGAATATGTACAACAAATAACATTACTCGTCCATTCATTTATCACTACAAACCCACCACCCGCCATCTCCCCCCTCTCAAACTTGAATTGTTGTCATCTTATTAGGATGACAACAATATGTTACAAAGTATATAGCGAAAGAAGGTAAACAAATGGATCTCTCTCCTTTATAAATCTATATGTTATATATATGATATATACATATATAACATATTCGTACATGTATGTGTGTGTTGTTTGTACATCACGTATACATATAAATAACACAAGAGTTGAGGGGGTGACGAAGGCTTTGTATATTATGGGGTGAACCAACCGAGTGCGTGTTTGTATGCCAGTGTCGGTGTATTTTGTGTTTTTTGTTCCTTGATGTTCCCAGCTTAATCTGTTGCCATTTCTCCTCTCCCTTCAGATTTAGAGCAACGTCGATGTCGTGTGATAGAGCCTGGTCAATGCTTGGATATGCACCGGCAGACATGACAGGCGGTCCCTGGTGTTCGTGTCCAATGCCAGCCAGGATAGAGCGTTGTATCCCTCCAAAACGTACCTACAGAGGAAAAAAAAGGGGGTCATATCATCAGTAGAGAGAAGTGAGATATAATTATGCTTCTTCTTACCTCAGCACGTCCGTAGTATACTGAGAGTCTAGTGCGTGCGATGTGATAGCGCTCTGCTGCAGCAAGTCTTCCGAGCTCTGTTGAATGTTCGGACTATGCAGATGGAGGGCGTTTTTGAGAAAGGCCGGACAGACGCCTTCCAGGTGCGGACATGAGGCCCAGAACCAGCCGGGCATACGACCCGTCGGTGCAGTCGACACGAGGTATCCGAGTGCGAGAGGCTGCTGCAGTACAGTGCCCACCTCCTCGGCGAGGTCCCCTCGCTGCGAACTGGTCGCGCACTGGAACGGGCTCACCTGACGCACGTTCATTCCGGTCGGACTGCCCGGGTTGCCCATCTCGTCCCTTCGAGGACTGCCGGTGGGGCTGTGAGCACCGCCCGGACCGGTGTCGGTCCAATTGAAAATATCTGAGAAATCGTCGATGCCTTCGTTCATGTCATCGTGCAGGTCGTTAATATTGAAGAACTCCTCGTCCGGATCGATACTGTTCTGCTCTTGGAAGGTCGTCTGCGAGCTCTGGGTTGTCGCGGACGTTGGGAAGACGAGGATGTGCGTGCAGGTGACGTCCTGCGGCGTGTTCAGCTGCGAGTTGACACTGATCTGGCTGAACCGTTCGTCCGGCGTGAATTGATCGGGCATCAGCCGTAACGTCGAGTCCGGCTCTAAGCTGACCAGACACGCGCTCAGGATGCACGGCACGTTATTTGGATACATCAACATACACTGCGTGCAGATTTCCTTCAGATGCTTGGAAGCTTTTAGCAGGTTCTTCCTGCTCAGCAGAAAGCTCCAACCCTTAAGCTCCCCGTGGCCGATGCGACCCAGTCGTCCAACGACCAGCCGCCACGGTTTTACGTTCATCGAGATCACACCCAACACAAAGTCCATGAGCTTCTGCAGACCAACTCGCCTAGCATTCGCCGTACCCTTTTTCCTTCGGCTTCTGTTCGGTATATCGATGTTGATCGTTTGCGTCTCGAAGATTTCACCCTTCTCGTCGGTAGCGACGGCAAGCAGGTAACTCTGGTCCTCGGAGAGGCAGTAGCTGAGGTAGAGTATCGACGATTGGTCCGAATTGCCCTGTCCGAAAGACTCTGCGTTCTCCGCTTTCCCCTTCAGCGGTCCCAAAACGTACGGAGGCGTATACAGCTTGTACGGTGCTCGATTCTTCTCCTGCGTAACAGAGCGTGCATCAGCAAAAAAAAAATGACAAGACGATCATGATGATGATATGTACTTACGTCTTTGCTTTTCAGGAAGAGATCAGCCATTGCGGCAGTTCCGAATCCGGTCAGGGATTTGACGTTGTTCGTGTGAACCAGATGTCTTCTGCACTGCGAGAATATGCTGAGCGCTAGGGATCGCATGTGATCGCAATACCGTTGCCTCTCCCTGGCCCTCCCCAATTCTACAATGCTCTCCTGCGAGATAATCTGAAACGGACGAACGAACACGTTACAAGACATAAAGAACACATTAACAACCATCGAATTTGTTCTTACGAATTCTTACCTGTACACTTATGTTGCTTCTAATATTTTCAGGTACTGCAGATAATACAGATTGGAAGCATCGAAGGAGAGCGATGCAGGCCAATCGCTGAAGCTCGGGTTGATCCGAGCCCATCGAGAACGGATCTATTAAGTAGACTACGACCGACGGTGCCTCCTGATCGTCCTCGTCGTGTGTCATGTCCGTTCCGTTCGGTAATGTGTTCGAGCAATTCTGCAAGACTTCCTTCAAATCGGTCTCTGCATAATAATAAAATTATTAGAAATAAATTAGAATGCAGAATGAAACAAAACTTACCGGATGATTCGGATTTGGGCGTCGAAGGAGGTTGTTGTTGCAGCTTGCTGTTGTCGTTGTTGTTGGTCAAACCGGTCGATGATTGACTATTGTCGGGCGTCGACGGGGGAGGAGGCATAGGACTGGCGGCTGGCCGATCCACCGTCTCCGTGGGCGGATCGAGCAGCGTTTTATCCATAGGCACTTGCTGAAGGTGCGGCGCAAGATGATGCTTGCAGACCTGGGCGTACAGCTTCAGCATGTCCGTTGTTTCGCTCTCACCGAGCAATGTGAACCACTCCTCCACCGGTTCGTTGCTCAGTTTCGTCTTAGCAGTCTTCCCGACCCTCAGGATTCCGTCGCGCAAGACTTTCGTGATCGGCGAGTGTCGGCCTAATCGGCACATCTCGTACGCGTTCGACAGTTCCTTAAAGAACGTCCTGACCTTCGGCAGGATCGCATCACTGTCCGGGGCCACGACAATGTAAGCAACGTCCCTTGAGTACGAGTAAGGCTCGAGCAGCAGCGTCTCCCAGTGGTGCAAGGCGTACGGTGACAGACTGAGCCAGTCCTTTTCGTGACCTACGACCACCGATGGAATGGGTTGAGGTTCGCACCTATCGTCCGTGCCGCGACCAGCAAGCCTGTGGAACTGCCGCCACGTGAGCGGTCCCTTAACCGCGCTCGGCGGCTCCCATAGTCTCGTTTGGCATTTCTTCTGTATCGCCTCCTGGAGCAACGGCTGCAAACTCTTCATCACCCTCACGATGTCCTGGTTGCATTGCGGTCCGCTTGCCCTCAGGAATGGCCACCTGTGCACTGCGTCCGCACCCTTCCGCTGCGCCGCCTCCTCCATCTTGCACATCATCAGGTTCTCCTGGTGCTTGCTCTGGTCCAGAGCGATTCCGGTCACTTCGTTACCATCGGAGAATTCTAAGATGTTGACAGAATTCGAGTACGGCAGCGTGTTTTTCCGCCTGTAGCGTGTGGATCGGCTCAACGAGTTTGCCGTACTTTGAATCATGACGCACTGCTCCCGGATCAGCTCGAGAATTCCGTAAGGGATCTGGTCCAATTGATCCCGGTCGATGTTCGGATCCATTTTTGTACTACTGTTCTGCATAAGGTAGGCCATCAGTGAGACTTTCTTTCGCTCACCGGGGTCCTCGGCGATTCCTGTAATCTCCAATTCGTCCTCGTAGAAGAGACCGCTGCGATGAGCAAGCCTCCTATTCACTACCGCCGAGAATCCGCACGAACACTTTATAGAATCCTCGTCCATCAGCATTCCGCCAACACCTCCGCCGCTTCCCGCATGGGTGGGACTGCCAAGCATACCTCCATAGGGTGGAGGCGGCTGACCCATGCCTCCGCCTCCCCCTGGAAACGGACTGTTCTGCAAAGGCATGTGCGATGTCGACTGGTGATGACTACTGGAATTCCTATCGGCACTGAGCAAGTAAACGCCGGCGTCGGCGCCTCTAATGTTTCCTACCACTTTCAAACCAGCATTACACACGCACAATGTACAACTGTCAAAGTTATGATCACGAAAAATGTTGAGCAGCGTATCCGCCAACAGAATGTTCACTAACAGAGAGCTCGCCTCGGGTGTCCTTTGCACGCACGGCGTGTTCACTGGCTCCACAGAGTTCAGGTTCTTGTTCAAATACGAACTGGCCGTGGATGTGGCGGGGCTTGGCAGCTCATAGGGTGGCGGTGGCGGCCGGAATCCGGCGTGCAGCGGGCTCGGTGGAAAACCATGCTGCGACGATATGGGACCGGTAACGGATGAACCGCCGACACTCCCTGGGCCGCCTGTTGCATTGCCTCCTCCGGATCCGGGTGGAACTGGATTCGGCGTCACCTGCGGCGTTGGCACCGTATTTGGCACTTGCGTAGTTGTCGCCGTCGATGATGTGGTCGTCACAGTCGAGGCCGCCGTCGTTGTCGACGTCGATGTCGTAGTTGTCGCCGCAGAGGACTTCTCTATGTGCTGTTGCCAGGACGGTTTGTAGACGCAGTTCGTGGGCATGCACACAGGCGGCATATTCTGGCTAGGTAGATTGGTCAACGGTGCGTACTTACTCGATCCCACCAGCTTACACATAATGGGCGGTTTAAACACGTAACTCCAGTCCTCGATGTTCTCCTCCTGCGGGCTTCCCATGCTCGGATATATCGATTGGTTGATCCTTATGATACCACCGAAGTCAAGATGATCGGGTGGCTGTTGGTCCTGTGTAGCGCACGGCGAGGCGATTGGATTGTGCTCCAAACTGGGTGGCGTCGGGAACATCTTACAGAGCTCCTCAGGTCGCAAACCGCCAGCGTTCAGGCAGCCTCCTCCTCCACCACCGCTGCTCGTGTGTCCCGAATAACGTTTGCCGCCATCGTCGTGCTGTCCGCCCGATGATTTGTTCGATCCAGGAGGCGTCTGAATTTGAGTCTAAACAATGATGATGTGCATCGGTTAATAAAGTAATAATTATTGAACTGAGCGAGCGAACTATTAAACTTACTGCCTCGTCGCTGCTGGTGTCATCAGAATTATCGAAGATCTGATCCAGATCCTTGTACGACGGTTGAAGACCTTCACTGGTGAAGAGGTTACCGGCCTTCTTAATTTCATCTTTGGTGGCTCCGACCTGACCGCGTTTGAAGTTATCACTGGCATTGGGGGCAGCGCCGGTCGCGTTAGTTCCGCCCCCGCCGCCACCTACTCCACCACCGCACACGTCTTCCTCGAACTCGTACGGATCACCGGGTCTCTTGACCCCGTGGTGACCGCCACCGCTGCCGATTGACTGGAGTACTGGCGGTGTATCGCTGCTGTCCATCTGGCAGCCCGGCTCCTGTTTGATTTCCTGCTTGATGAAATGCATCTGCGTGTTGTTTCCGTTATTCACGTTATTCTTGTTCTCATTGTTGTTGGTGTTCATGCCGTTGGGAGTGATCATCGAGTAGATGTCCCCGTTCTTCGTGTAGGAACTCTTCTGGTTCTCCTTGTCGTCTGGTTTAAATCTCTTCACGGGATGGTTCAACCTAAAATATGATATACACACGATGTTATAATGTACCGCTGCAAAAGCGTTGCAATAATGTCGTTCGTACCAGGCGTTCATTATCGAGTAATCATAAAGGAGGTCCAGAGAATGCTCCTCCTCGCCTACCGCTGACTCATACTCTTTGCTGATGAGGACGGGTCGTTTGAGACTGGGAATCGGGGAAACGGTGACAGGTATGTTCTCTTTGGATTCGGCCACCGGATGCGGACTGTTCACCGTCGAACCAGTGCTCTTCGGCGGCTGATCGGGGGTGAGACTCTTGTCCAAAGGCGATTCGGCAACAGTTGGCGGGTGAGGCGAAAGCGTCGGCATCACCTGATCACCGGGCGGTACCGACGCCGGCTGCGAATGCGGATTGGGAAGCGGCGACGGCGCCGCCGACGGTGGACTACCCACCGACGGGATCACCATCGACTCCTGCGTCCGCGGATAAGAGGGCGGTCCGCCGTGCGGTGTGTACAGTCCAGGACATCTACAAGCAAAAATCAGACTGATAATTGAGGAATCGTCATCATCGTGATTTTTCTGCTTTCACTCCTCTTCTCAGGTCCATTCTCAACCACATGCAATAAATGATAAGCTGCTACCCAAAAGATACAAACAAAATAATAAACGTGAAATGTGCGATGAAAACATACACATCCAACACACAAGGCTCACACACATAAATGCAAATGATTGTTTTGTTATTAAATAAAATATTTCATTTTGGTGCAATGAAACACATTTATATACATATACATACATATATGTGGATACACACACACAGCCGCCCCCAAAAGTAATGTCGGTGCAATTTTAATATGTATTATTATTATTATTATTAAATATGGTATTATGATATTATTATACGTATAATACGCATTACAAGCATACTTGTTCATAAATGCTTGTATGCTTTTAATGCGTACAGTATTTATAATAATAGTAGTAATAGTAGTAGTAGTAGTAATGGTAGAGTAGTAGTAAGCCCGTCACCCTTAAAGCGGTGACCAACCTGTCGGTGGCATCTGTGGCCGGTGGCGGTAGGGGCGAGCGTCTGTGGAAAGGAACTCTGACCCCCCGAGTGCCGCCGCTCTTGGACGAGCGGGAGGAGGACGAAGAGGAGGAGCCGCTCACGGACGACACCGCCCCTTTGCTACTACTACCGCCCCCCGTTTGGCATTTACTAGCATTGACATTCGCGGTCGCCATCACATTACCACCAATGTATTTTCTACACCTGCAATACACATCAACACGTGCACAACTCAAAATAATTCTCCTAATATATTTATATAGAAATTAAATAATATTAAGATTGAATACAAAGTAATGACGAGTAAATCGTAATTAAATTTGAAAAAAATATGCATGCACTTTATCTACTCGTACGGTGGTGGAGGAAGGGATATGATGTGTTGATAGGTTTTGGAGGGAATATTGGTTTGCTCTAGCTTACATGCTTGCTTTCATCGCTATGTACTCACTTTGAGCAAGTGCAGTTGGTCTTACGGGTCGGGTCAACGAAGTCCCAATGACCCGAATTCTCATGCGGTCCCGTCTGCGGTGGTCCTCCATGGATGCACTCTTGCCACACGCGTTCCGGCAAGACGGTTGCCGCCGTTGGACTGCGCTGGCTGGAAGCGGGATGCTCGACGGAGACCGAGAACGGACCCGGCTGCGGCACTCTGCTGTTGATCTGCACAGGCGATGGAGGCGGAGTCTGTATCGTTATCGGTGTACCTAGATCAAACACTTCACAAAGAGCAATTAACTAATTACTCCAAAACTCTTCGTACTGTTGCAAAACATACATGAGGATCCGTTCTTCGATGTCAGAGTATTAGCGGCATTCGAAGGGGTCAGGCAGACGCCGTTCATGATCGAACTGTTATCGTGGTCATCCATGTCCGTGACGAGGACGTAACAGGCGGGATAGCGCATCTTGACTCCACCGACGATCACCTCGACGACGTTGCTCTCACCGTTCCCTTTCTCGATCGGATAGAATTGGCTCCATTCGTCCAACATCCTCGTTCCAGAGTCCATGGTCTTGTAGCACTGCCCCGTCAGGGTTCCGGCCAGACCGAAGGGCGCCAAAATCACTGCGAACGAGAGGAAACGAGCTTAGTGTGAGGAACTTGAAAATTTGCTTAATCTCTGATTACCTTTGAGACCGCTGGTGGAGGCCTGGGCCTGTTGAAGATGTATCCTGGCCAGCTTCCGCACGGGCGGATGCTGCCGAACGTCGACGCTCGCACACACCGAGCTCTCGCCGTGTACGAAGAACGCGAACGAGAACGACAGATGGGCGGAGCAACCTTCGGTCGTCCGCCTCGGACTCTCGTATGGTTGCACAAACCATTTACCCAGCCTAATGAAGTCTCTGGACAACAGACATCGTTCGATCAGGTTATGCAAGGCTTTGAACAGCAGCGATCGGCACTCGTACGATAGTCCGCTCTCCCAGGAACCTTGTTCGCTCTCTGAAACCACCAGAAACACATTAATATTTCAGTAAAATTCGTAAAACAAGTCAAGTGAAGTCGAACATCATCATAAAACACGATCCGTTCGCGCGACTGTTGAGCAGCAACAAAACAAGAAAGAAGAAGGTGAGGAGAGGAGGTGCGACCCAGTGAACTACATTAAATATAAAGCGGATCAAGGTCGATTAAATCACTCAATCATTCTCTCCATAACTCCTCCTGTGGCGGATGCTACGCCAATATAATAATCACGATCCCATTGTGTACGCACGCACGCAGCAGTTGAAACAACCTCTTCGACGATACGATACAACAAAACAGATCCAATCCTCTTCATGCCAAAGCCCAAAAACAAACAAAACAATAAAAAATAATGCTTCCTTCCGTCCATTCATAAATATAATATCCTACTAGCAGAAGGAATGCATTTGCACGCAGAATGGCGGCGGCGGTGGTGACCGATTGGCAAACATCGTTACCTTATTACAAAAGATCGCATTATCGCATTACTGACGCAACAAACGAGAGCAGCAACAGCAGCAAGCGACGATCTGCTGAACCATGAAATTGCAATGCAGAATGTGAACCGCCCGTCGTTGTCGGTTGCTAGTTGGTTGGTCGGATGGATGTATGGATGGATGGTCTACGAACCATTTCAAATTTTGCTATTATTGATTTTTCAGCGTTTCCCTCCCGCCGCTCTGAACGCACGTGCTAAATAATACGAACGAAGAAAAAAAGAAGGGTGCAGAAAACACGTGTACATCGCAACGTTGCCATTTCGTTGCGAAGCGATTTTAGTAAACGATTCAAAAAAATAAAATATAAATAAATCCGAACTGTACGTTTACTTGTTGCACTCGCGGCTAGACGAGTTTCTTTCGTTAATATTATTGTTTACAAGCGTTTCTTAAATATTAGTTCTTCGTTTTGTGATCGGTCATTGTTTGGGTTGTCTCATTATTATTATTTTTTTCTCTCTCTCTCTCTCCGGATTCCTCCAGCTTGTTCTAGTCGGTCATTGCGATTCGGACGGTTTGGCAACAGTGCGCGACCGCGCACGTGGGTCCTTTAGGGCCGGCCTCCCACGATCCCACGCGGCGCAAATCGATGATACCATCTACACAGCGTGCGTGCCAAAAAGGCAATAGAACTCCTTCTCTCCTGATCTTCTATTTTCTCTTCAAACTCCTCGAACTAATACTCTTAGAATTAATTCGACACTTTGCGAATGAGATTGTTTTGATGTTGTTATAGCTGCTGTATTAAAGGAAATATGTAATAGCTATCGCATATTTAGTTTTCGACTGTCGTCCAGCATTGCAACTGGCGAAGGCATCGCCGCCACCAACACCACCACTTCAATGCAACTGCGATGAGGACGCAAAGTTCAATGACACCAATTACGTAATACAATACGAGTGGAAAATCTAAGAAATCATCGTGTCTCCGTAGTTACGGGGGATTCCCCTCGGATGGCAGAGCGCCAGATTCTACCAAAACGACGGATACATACAGGGGGGATAAAGCGGAACGGCATATGCAGTTAAAGAAAGGCGAAAGTCTCTTCATTCATTCTTATTTGCTGCCATTATGAAACAACGACCAACTGATGAAGAAGATGCATGCAGAGTCACAGAGTATGTTGTTGTTTGGCGCGTTAACACCGTAATCTACTTCGAAGAGTCTGTCTGTGCGGCAATCAATAGTTTTGGGGGGCGGCACGGCACACGCGGGTCGGTCTCCTCTCTTTTTTTTTCCCCTACCGATGGGTGGTGGTGTTGGTGCGGTGCGTTTGGGTCAAAAAACGCTAGCGCCGGGGTGCCATCGATTTTCGGGCAAAAGGCAGAGCATATCACCACAACCACATAATAATAATAGAAAATATAAATCATAGTACCAAGAGGTAAAAAAAAAAGATGAATGTCTCAAATATTTCCGAATACATACTAAATCTTTAGTATTGTATCGTTTTATTCTCTTTCATTTTAATAACATTTTTGACTTTTATTTCTCGGTTAAGAGAACTTCGACACGCTCCAAGTGTGCATGGGTATTGGTTGTATCAGTGTGTGTGTGTGTGTGCGAGAGTGCTGTGTGCACAGGTTGATGAACTTGTGGTGAAATCCACCAATCGGGTGTCTTCTAGAGTAGTAGAAAACGCGTTCTCTCGCGAATGCAAAATCGCTAGAAAATAATATTCCCGTTGCACGAGCAATTTATTTGTACCAGCCAACGGGTACACGCGGAAAAACAGTTGGTTAAGAAGAGATAAGGAGGGAGGCGAAGCGGTACGATGCGAGGCAGATGGGCTACGACCTACCGGAAACTGACTAACTCTACCCTTAGGTTACTACTTAACATTATCAAATAACTCTGTGCTAAGACATTTCGAAGAATGACCGATCGAATAACAACAAAAGCGGATTATTTAAATTAACAACTATCGATAATAACTTTTAAAGAAATCCGATGACTGGATAGGACTTGGGAGGAAAAACTGCTATTTTCGTCGAAACAGATGTTTACGAAAAGAGGGTAAATACGAAGGTGATTTATCGCAGTGTCACATGCAGCAGAGCAACGGCAGCAGATGCAGACCGGAAAATTTCCACCCGCCCTCTTGCTTTTCTGTATATATAAATACATATATGGTTTAGGTGGATGGATTGCAGAAAAAACTGTTACCGATTATTAGCCTCAACAAAGATTACAATTAATGTTAAATGCATCTTCGACGCGGCTATTGTCGACTTTTCCGGGCATCCGAGAAAACCTCGTTCTCTCTTCGATACAGACATTATACTTGTTCTTTAAATTGTATACATATCACATAGGTTAAAATCACAACGATCGGAGCAGATACAACTCGTCCATAATAATGTGCCGTGTGCTGCGCGACGGATGAGGAGAAAGATACGTTGGCAGTAAACCAGTTATGGGATATAAATTTGTTAGTGTTTGTTGTCCATTACGAGGTTGATATTAAATTCGAATACTGCCGTGTTACGAAACGCAGATTGATGATGATGGTGACGTTTTTGTTCCGAGTGCAGATGATCAAAGGCAAGTAATGGGCCAATTAAAGGCAGCCTACTGCGAATACCATCCTCGTAATTCAATGGGAAGAAGAGATGTGCGCGTGCTGTCGGAAGAGCGGGAGACGAACGGACGGACGGACGGACCGATGCTCTGCGTTCGTCGTTCGATGCTTTCAACTGAACGGATACCGGCGGGGGTGTTACGTCACGAAGCGTGACGTCTCTCCTAGGACGACGTCACGTCACTAAAATATATCAATGAGAGACGATGATTGTGATGACACTGCATCGCGCCTACGTTCGTGTATTCGAAACACAGATTTTGAATTGGATTAGCAGCAGATGATGATGATGATCATGATGTTGAAAATGCACACAGAGCGTTATTCAAAAATCCAAAAAGAAAATCAATACGTGCGGGTTGGTGAGAGAGAGAGAGAGAAAAGCGATAGAAATAGAGAGCGTGTGTGTGTGTGAGAGAAAGAGAGAGAGAGCAAATTGGAGAGGTCCGCCTCCGCATACCAGTCAGTGGGTGCAACAATCTTCGGAGCTACGTCATGGGAATGAATATAAATGATGAATAGAGAGCCAAAAATCTATTATTTTCTATTGCGCGAAGAAAATTAAGTTTGTTGCCTCGGCGATGGGCAGATCGAAACGAAGGCGGCGGCGGCGGTGGCAGTGGTTGGTGTTCTAGGGGCCGGGCCTCCTTTCCCCAGTTATCGATAAGTGGTTTCGGGATGCGGTTGCCATGGAAATCGGGACACCGCCTCCCTGACCCTGGCGGACGTCACTGACATGCCTGGGGGCGTTCGCGTGAGCCGCCCCCGCGCGCGCTTTTCCCTCAAACCATACCATACCATATCGGATACAGTTCCCCGGCTTGTATAAATAAATACATACACATATTATTTCCTCTACGCAAAAGTTTCATCAAATCACTTTTCTCTTCCAACTGCAAGGACTTCATATACCTGCCAGAGAAATACACAGAGATAGAGAGAGGTGAGAAGACACAACAGGCAGGCAGCTACGGTTGCGACGACCTTGGTAGCATTTCACAGAACATCTGTCTCATTTTATTGGGCCGCTGCCGCCGAGGGGAGTGGAAAGAAGAGAAGAGGATTGCTCTCAACAGTTTTCCCACACTTTCGGAGTGAACGCGAAATTCTAAAATCTGACGATCGAGGTGGACAATAATGCAATTCGAACGGAAGGGGCTAACAACAACATGATGCAGATGCGAGAACATCAATTATTTGTTTGCGAGAAGCGCGGATTTTCCACCGAAGAAACCGAGCGGCGATGAGGGCAACCAGAGTATTATATATATATAATACGCGGCGGGATTTTGATCAATAACAACTCGCCGCCCCCACGGCCCTCCTCATAAAGACCTCAGCGCACCCCATCCTCCTAGCACCGATCGAGGCCACCACACAGGAAGGGGGTTAGCGAGAATATGTGCGAATAT
Organism: Nicrophorus vespilloides; assembly: GCF_001412225.1. Lineage (NCBI taxonomy): Eukaryota > Metazoa > Arthropoda > Insecta > Coleoptera > Silphidae > Nicrophorus > Nicrophorus vespilloides. Next base: position 60,320 of record NW_017099951.1, on the reverse strand, counting down.
GCAGCAGCGCGGAATGAGAAGCGTCAAAGTCAAAGCTGCCAGAGGATAAAATGCCTAGTAAATCAGGTTTCTATCTTTTCTCACCTTGTTTGAGGAGATCATTGGAGACGAGTTCGTGCAGGTCCGGTTCCTCGCCGTACCAAAAGATCCACAATTCCTTGGAGCAACAGAGGCTGAGCGGGGGCGGTTGCGAGGGCGGCTGGGCAATATCGAACATCGTCGTAGGCTGATGTGGCGTGGAGATCCGTCGCCACACGCACAGGATGTCCGCCGCCAGGCATCGCGCGTAACTCCGCAACACCGGGTCCTCCAAAGGGTCGACCGCAACCCCAACCGCATCGCTCCACACCAATTTACGCCATTTTATACCGGATAACTCAGTCTGAAACAGAAAGAAAAGAGGAAACAAATTAATGCACTGTCATAATCAAACATAGATAATGTTTAGTTTACACAAAACAACAACAACAACAAAACTCTTTATTGGATGGCGGGCGGTAACCGCAGATATCGTGCAAAAAACCAAAACAAACAGAAGCAATGCAACAGAGTCGGGGTGACCGCCGACCGACCTACCGACAAAGTTGGCAGCACTGATCCGTAGGTAAACAATACCACCGGAATGCGGCGGTGTCGGCAATTAGCGGCAGGACTTTCTTTCCTGGCACTGCGCCAGCCTTGGTAGCTCCGGAAGGATGCGAGGCGAAACAGATACGTACGGAAAGAGGAGCGAACCGAGAAATACGGTGACAGCTGTCAAAATATAAATCTAATCGTTGGCGAACGCGAGACCGCTTTATTATTATTATATGCTTACTACTTGCCAAATAATTACTGTCGAATATAAATTGAAATGAACAATCGTTGCTTTCGATTTTATACTATTTTATTAATTACTTACGGATTTGAGTTAGCAACGTATCGTTCGTTCGCTGTACTTGCCCGGAACAATTAATGATGATCATCAACTGAAAAAGGGTATTATCCTGTTTGCCGAACAAAATGAGGCCTTTAACGGCGACGTAATCGCCCGAGAAACCGCGTTATTGGCAACTTTGTGTGTGTGTGTGTGTATTACATGCATGTGAGCGCAACCTGTTGATTGCGTTTAACGTGCGTTTCGTTGCGACAAGGAAGATTTGATGTGGGGCGGCGAAACGTGCGTACGTGTGAACTATGACGACGGATTGTGACTGACCGTTCCCATCTTGATCGAATTTAAATTATTCTTCCTCCTATTAGATAGATAGCAAGTAAATAGGTTAGGTTTTCTTTCTTTTAGCGAATAATCATTGTGTTCGTTCAACGGCAAGGTCGTTACAGGGCAAGGAGGATCATCGTTGTTGGACGGTGATGGTCAGTTATCGACGATCCACGAAAACTCGCTCGCTCTCAGATCGAGATTTGTTTACATCATTTCAAGGTTCAATGTAGAAAGCTCATTTTGCGCATAGAACAATCTCACGGCCACCGACGAGTGGATGGAGTGTTTGCGGCATCGATCAGTTAGATGCTAGCTAGTTAATTAGTCAAATGCATCCAGCCAGAGTCGTCCTCGCAGAATAATCACCGATCGACTGTGCAATGTTATTATTGGCAATCGAGAAAAAGAAAGAGAGTGTCGAAAAGAGAAATTTCGTTTTGCAGCGAGCGAATAGCTATATTGCAGATTTTAGTAGGTCACCAGTCAAGTCAACTCAGTATATTGACTATTTGGTGATTGAGCAACTTTTAGTTGGCGGTAGCAACTAGACTAGATCTAGTGCTTATATCACTAATTAACATGATCACCTCCTCATCTTAAAAATGGGTACGATGAAAGTTATGCGACGGCCTTCGGGATTTTCGTCGACACGACAGAGAGTGCAGTCAGTGGTAGTAATAGTAGTAGTAGATAAGATGTAGTAAGTACTATTGCTGCCAACAGCTATTATGTTGTTGCTGCTGCTATTGTACCTTGTAGGTACCTCTCTCGAGTAGCGGAGACTTTCTCTCTACGCCTCCGAAAGGAAGGAAGGCAGGCACCTGGCCGAGTTTTTCGCTCGTCGCTTACGTAACGCGCTTTTTTGCATGCGAACTGCCGCGGCAGGCGCGTATTTCTTCTACTACTACAACTACTCCTACACCATCCTTTTCATCGAACTTCCCATCGGTTCTAGGGGTTTGCTCGACAACTGATCGATGCAATCCGATCGAACATATTCGTGAGATTGCGTCTCTATTTTGCAAACGGGACGGGAAGAAAATGGAAATACGTTCAAACCGAGTATTCCGATAGCTCGTTTGTGGTCGATGCTGCTGGGAACTGAGCAGCAACAAGGACGAGGACCGTTTGGGGGAATGAACGGTCGGAGACGAGGGGGTGCTTGCTGTGCTCGGGGTCGGCGCAACCCCCCCACAGTTAGTCGTTGCTCCCCGTCGACCCTTCTCTTCGCTCCTCCGTTGCTGCCACCGCCGCCGCCCACGACCGTCGTCCTCTCTCCAAACGGCAATCCCCGGTATTGATTGACGCTCGCGGTATGCATGCGGTCCCACACACACACACAAACCCCCAACCACCACACACCCCCGCAAAGGAAAAAAAAGAGAAATGCAAATATTTCATCTCTGTATCGACGCTGCCGTTGCATGGAAATTATCAATATAGGCAGCAAAGATAATATCATTTAATTGGAAATTTCAAAACAAAAAATCGCGTAGAATATTTGCAAACATTTGATGCATGTAACATAAATGCCATGCGAAAACACTAGAATGGGTATACTACAAAAGCGTTTGAAGGTACAGGTAGGAGGAGAGCTAGCTTAGAAAGCGTTAAGAGCCGAGTGTTTTCCGCAATATTGTTATTATTAATAATAATAATATTTTCATTCCGCTCGACTCTAACTCCTTCTATACGGTGTAATATTTTGCTCGAAAACAAACGAACAAATGGAGACCAAAGAGCGTACCTCCGCATCGACCCGCACACAACAAGACCGGTCTTTTCCGGTGTGTGGTCTATAAACTTGTCTAACATCCATTTTCCTACACTCTGCTTACCTTACCTTTAAATCGACCTTGACCACACAAACAAAAAAATCAACAAAAACATGAAAAGAAACTAGCAAGAAAAGAATACACGAAGAAGAATAGAGTGAGACTCGCGAATGCGTTTACAATTTCATTTTGCGCTCTAAAGACTTACGTAGCAAAGCAAGCAACTCCGTGATTCAAACAATAGGTAAAAAAAAGATCGTTGCAGATTTGATAACATAAGAAACTATTCATGACCGAAAACAAAATTGCAATTAAAGAAAGTTTAGGTGAAAAAAAAAATACTGAATGAAAATGATATCTTTCTACTTTCATATAGATAGAACAGACCAATCTTAATCATGTTATAAATTGAGGAACGATCACATGAACTGCAAAACTATAACATACAACTGTTGTTTACTCTAAGATCCATCCGTATAATCGAATTCGAAAGAGCATAGATGAAGGGAAGAAGTGTTTTATTGTCGTCATTTACGGTTGAATTTCGTTCGCGCCATCTACAGCTTATCGGGAGGCTACCGGTCTATTAACCATCGTTAAACTCTCGTCATCAAGCGAAGCTATCGTACGGTTGGAAACGAGGAAGAGATAAAATATTTAACATTTTTTTACATTTCGTCGGAATTTCCGCAGAAGAAAGATGCGTATAAACAACAAACGCCGCCACCATCCATTAAAATTAGAGATGTGTTTATCCTTATCCCTGTGCAGCGCTACAGAAGAAGAAAAAGATGTGCAGAAAGTAATCGACTTTTTGTGTTAAGAGAATAAAGTTTCGAGAAATAGTCCAGGTAGAGGAGAATAGGAAATGCGATCAACGTTCTAAGCAGTTCCGATCTGCAAAACAGTTACTCTTCTTTCAAAACCCAACTCATGCCATCATGAACACACACACTCACACAAATACATGAAGACAGAGAGGGAGGGAGCGCGCGCGAACACAGATATTTATGTATAATAAAATAGATAGAGAGAGAAGAAAAAAAAATAAGCATACAGGCAGGCAAGCAGGCATCCAAGGAAAGAAACAGAAGAATGGCTAAAAACAGCGTTGCCACCGCCGCGTAATAACCTCATTCCGTGGAACGCGACCTTGATTTCGTGAACGGGCTGCTTACGGCTCGTTCTCGGCTAGAACACCGAACGTACGTTTTTAGTACAAATACATACTGGACGTATCTGTTGTTTTCAACGATAACAACAATTTGACATTCCGATCGACATATTATCAGAGGAGACACGAAAAGTGTCGTTCGTTTATTTCGAATCATCATCATAATTACGATATTGTTAAGTTATTAGGTGAAATGTAAACAACAACGAGGCAAGTAGTAAGTGTGTAAAGCTCGAGAAACTTATTTTTCTCTTTTTTCCCACACGAAACTCGACGAAACACCGTTCGCATACAAAGGAAGGGGAGCGAACGAAACGAGAGACGACAAAGAGCAACGAAAGAACAAGAAAATACCTGGAGAGGCCTAATTTGTCATTCAAGGGCCTTCTCTTTCTCTCGTTAGCCGACGACAATCTCGGCCCAACAATCTCCTCCGATTTTCCAGACCAAAAGTCGAAAGAGAAACGAGAATCGCGCGCACTTGTTGTATAGTCTCTCAACCCTAAACAAGATAAATTCCATTTCGATGGGACTTATTGGATGGAGAGGAGCATCGCATCGCATCTCATCTCAGCCCCACTAAACGACTTGCATGCATCGCTTAGCATTCCGAATGGTGGTGGTGTGGTGTGGTGTGGTGATGCGGTGGCGGCGGGCGTTCAGGTCGTTTACCTGCGCTTTACCCAAACTGTAAATATACGCCGAGAGAGGACCCGGCATGTTAAATTCACCGAATAATTAACGAACGTCACACGCCGGGACAATTCGTACAAAGCAAATGAAAGAATATTAATAATACGTAACGTAGCATGTATATTTCAATCGATCTCCGGCTGTGATTTATAGAAGCTAGCTGCATCGAAACAAGTGCAAATATACAGGCTAATGCCAAATGTAATATGAAAAAAACAAATGTAAAAGATTGCAATTATTCCAATTAGAAAAATTAATAATTTGGTTCGCTTCGAATGGTTAACGTTTAACATGAGAGCTGTCAAATGAAATGCCATAATATCATTATTTCATTGACACGTAAACTAATCTCTCTGTTTTTGAACTAAACATATTTGCGAAACTATATAACAGAAAAGCAGAACAAAAATATCAAGTTAAAACAAATAGGAATCCACTTTAAGATCTGTTAACAACATTCGAGCTGTCACTCGCATTCAATGTAAATACGGAAGTACGTGTGAAAGTCAAATGAAAGTCAAGATGATCTCTTGAAACAAACGTTTCGATTGATTACGATTTTGAATCTCACACCTTCAGTTTGTTGTAGCGAATGTTGTTGGTACATTTCAGTAGTGCCAACGTGCAAATTTGCCATTTATTTGTTTTCTATCTCTCGCACACACACACATACACACACACACTCAATAATATATACATATATTTTTGTGTGTGGATGAAACCGATTGGTCAGGGTTTCGCGTTACGCGCGTTTCGTTATCGGCGCGAGAAGGTAAACAAATTCACGAACCGTCGAGCGCGGTTATCTAATCGCGGATTACATCACATACCACCGCATCACACCAATTGCATGCGAGAACTTTCTTCTACTCTTGTTAATTTCATTTCATTGCAGACGAATATCGTCTAAATGTGGAATTTGTAGCAAAATAATATATATTATATGAGAGTGGAGAAAAAGAAGGAAAGAAGGAGCGAACGAGCCGGAGGAGAGTAAGTACCGAGTGCAGACAGGGGCCGGGAGAGAGATAGACGGAGAGGGATCAAGGCAAGGTCGATGAACAACTTGTGTATACGTATGTATGTATATATATATATATATATGTATACATATAGTGCGGACAGGTCGGTCGGTCGGTCTTCTCGCCGGAGCCGGGCAAAGTTTGTATCTATGAGGGGAAAAGATGAAGATGATGATGTTGAAGCCGATGAGGATTAAGAAGAAAAATAAAGGAAAAAGGAAAGAGCCTCAGTAAGGAGGCTCCTCAGCTCGCGAGTCGCTGCAAACAGAAAACAGAAAGGAAACCGATCTAGATATTATGTTAGAAGAGGCATGGAATGAGGAGGCACCGGAGACACCGTTAAGTCGACGGACGTGGCAACGCCGCCGGCCGCGAGTGCGTTCACACGAAATAGAAAGAGAGCTGCGAAGAGTGGAGAAAGAGGGACAGAGGAGAGCACACGGTCCTCTATCATCTCCCAAACCCAACGGCATCATCACCGTCGTCAGCGCCGCCGCCGCCTCCTCCTCATCATCATCACCGCCGCTCCTTCCAACCTTCTCCTCATCTTTTCCCTGTGCGATACAAGAGCTCGTATATTTACTATTACCAACCGCACTCGCGCGCACAAAACAAATAAATACAGACTTTCCGAAGCAGGCGGCAGCCGCAAAACCAAAACAACCTCCGATAATCACCGAAAGATTGAATACCCAACCGAAATAAATAAACTTGTGCTCACAATTAAACTGTTAACAAACGAAATTCAATCAATTAATAAGCCTGAGAAGATGACCAGACTTGTTGCCATCAACACGCAATGACATTTAAACTATCTATGTGTCGTTTATTATCAATGATATAATAATTTTTCTATAAAATGCGTACAAACAATATTTTCGATGGATAATGTAAAATAATCGCTTTAATAGTCGTATTGCATTATTTTATCGCGGTTTCCTCGGAGCTACAACAACTATCGACGTCAATTAGAATTGAATCGGATTGTGTGGCGAGAGAGAGACTCAAGTTTCGCGACTTCCACTCGACTTCCCCCCTCGCACATAACATGTAAACAAACATAAATACATAAACGTCGGTGCATGAATGCAAACAGTCTCTCTTCTTTCTTTCTTTCTCTCCCGCAAACTCGCAACTACATTCCTAAGCACACTCTAATTGCCTTCGCAAATCGAGAATTTGTCGATTGCTCCGGTCAGTCACACACACAGTCAGTCAGTCCTCACATAGGACGGACGAATGAACTTTCTTATTCAACTAATGACGATTTGTAAAGTGACGATGAATGCGAATTTGAATAAATGCACGCGGCGCAGCGCCAGGCAATAAAGATGAGAGTCAATAAAAAGTCGTAAAAATTTATGGACTCGAAGACCCCCAGAAGGTTCACGTTTCTTTTTCTTCATTTCTCTCCCGCCTGTTTCCACTCATTGTCGCATTTAATTAAAACCCATTTGATGCGAACTTGAACTACATACTCTGCAAGTTTTTTTTTTTTAAGTTTAAAAAATATTTATTTAGAGTAGATATACATACATGGAGTGAGATATTTTTAAGGGGTGGCGTACATGTGAGCTTGAGCTCATTTAGCCAGAAACATGATTAGCTTTAAATAGTACAAAAAAAAAAACAGTAAATGTTTTAAGGTAATGGTAATATGGTAACACATACTCTGCAAATCGAATTGTTGACTTTGATGGCGGCGACAAATACATAAGACTCGTAAATAAAAGCAATGAAGAAATGGGAGCAGTGTGTAAAAAAAACAGTCGCGCATAGATATTGAATTAAGACGCAAATTAACACAACAGTTTGTTGCTCGTGTTGCTCATGCAAATAATAATAATTCCCTCTCGCAATTCGGAGAGTCATCTCTAATCTAGAATGCGAGTGTGCGTAAATTGAAGGATTTAATGCCTCCTCGGCCGTCTGAATAATTCACAGCTACGCTATTAAATTTAATTACATCCTGATTAATTTCCCATTAAGGTCCATACTTTATCAGTCAGTGGTGGCGGCGGCGGCGGCAGCGAGCGGGCGGTTGGGCGGCGCCGGCCCCGATCCCCCTTGCGCCTGCCGCTCCATTACATCATATGTAGGCCAAGAAACGCCGATGCCGGCCGGGTGCCGAGTCGAGTTGTGCCGTGAGTCGAGTCGGGAGGAAAAACGATGAGGCAACGTCGCAAGCGAAAACAGAATCGGCGAACGAACGGACGGACAAATGAACAAACAAAACACAAAAATCCGGCGGATTCGGACAACGAAAACAAAAACAATTGAGGTAAATCGATGCCGCATTGTTTCGTTGTTATCGCGAACGCGCGCGCCTTGCAATTACCGTTGTTTATTTTTCGCGTGTTTCGAACCCGCCGATAAACTCGCGATTCGACAAATTTGTTTTCGCAATTTAGCAATTCACCTGCCGAGATTCGGACAATTGCGACGACTTTATTATGAACTAACAGTTTGCAATCATTCAACATATCATAGGCGAGTTTTCATTTATTTCGCACGCCAAGAGTAAAGGAGACCAAGGAAGAAAGAGAAAAGTACTGATAAGTGTTTAATTGCATCTAGATGCATTCGCTAATTTCATCCGTAACAGGTTTATCAGCAAGTGAACCCGAATCGTTCTGATATGCGTGAAACTTTGTAATAAAAACGATATCGCTAATAGACAGCTTCCATTTGACATTCGATATCTTCGCTCGCTACCGGTAATAAAGAGGAAAAAAAACAAGTGCATTCGAGTTGATAAATTGATGGTAATTAAATAATGGTGGTGAAAATGTCTGGACGATGAAACAACGATAATTAATCGCGGATAAAACTACAAATTGAAACAATCAAATCAAATTGATTGATTCAAATGTAAATCACCAGAGATACATAAAACATTGTGATGAGTAAACGTGTGGTTAAACAATTAATCGACTTAAATGCTAATTAATCTGATGCAGTTCCGCTCCGATTAGAACCCGAATTGAGCTCGAAACTATCACAGAAGAAACACCGTAACTAAATATGATCTCCTGTCACAATCTAATAGTTGAGACTCTTTAAGAATTGTCGATTGATTAGAATATTTGTTGCGTACTTTAAGACAAAAGGTAATAGTGGTGCATCGCACTTGAATGAATGATTCAAGAGAAAGGCAAATGTGATCTCTTGCTAAAATATTAAAGCAAGACGATTTAAAATTGCTTTTTCAGCGGAAAAGTATTGCTGAACGTCAGGTAAACAATAATTCAGGGAAACCGAGAAAATGTTTCTAACCTGCAAGAAGCAAAACATACGTTGCTGCCTATAGCAAATGACATAACATCAAAATTGATCGAAGAGAGCATGACGCAATAATAAGAATGCGTTTAATTCTTTCCTTAATATCCTCCAATTTGGTTATGGTTCGTTCGCGAATAGGGGAATTTCGTTTTACCGTTGTTATTGTTGTTGTTTGGCCGTGTGTCTCCCGCCGCCTCTCAGGTGTCTACACGCGACAGTGGCGTGCGCGATATTTTCGCGGAAAACTCGGATGGGCGATACGCATTTAACCGAAGAGAAAAATTCTCCAAAACTGAAAATGTGTCGAATAGATGTGATACGGATGAAGGTGAGAGGTCTGGATATTAGTAGATCGAGCGAAGCGCGCGTGTGGCGATACGTGTGCCCCGCTGCGGTGCGGGGGGAAACAGACAAAGACAACTATGCATACGCACACACACACACATTGAGAGTGAGAGAGTGATTTATTAAATGTATTGTAAAAGTGCACTCACCAAGGCAAAGAAATTCGTGTGGCAATCCTCTAGACTGGCTCCGTTAGTTTGTAGGTTTGGGTGCGTCATAGTAGATCCATTTTCACTGTGATTGAAAAGCACAACACTTCATCGGGTGCGGAGGGAAAACGCCGAAAGGAGAGTGAAGGCGCGCACAGGGCGGGAGGGGAAAATTCCCGCAGCGGCGGCGACACACGGGCGACCGGGCAAAAGTGAAGTGAAAAAGAAAGACGGATTGCTCGCACCGATAGAGGGAAAGAGAGAGACGGATGGATCGGCGTAGCGAACGGCAGAGGGAAAGAGAGAGGGGGGCGCTGTATAGAACGGCAGCAGTAGGAGGGGTTACGTTCTCGGTTTCTCTGCGTGCGAGTATGTATGTGTGTGAGTGTGTATATGTCGTCGTCGTCGGGAAGGGGGTCGACCCCCCGAATCCGCGCACTCCGCACCAGCACAACTTCTTCTGTCGAAGAAACACAATCCCTATCGTCGTCGTACGTAGTAGGTATAATAGCACTCGCGAAGGGGGTGGGAGCGAGGACTGAGGCGATGTTCACGAAACGAAAATAAATAATAAACTCCGAAAGAGTGGTGCAAACCGAAACTGCTTTCGTCGTCGCTGCTCCGTGTATGCGCGAGAGCGAGGACGAGATACCGAGAGGTTTGGCAGAACTGGTATATTATTATTATGTTGTTGAAAGTATGTGTGCACGGTAGATGGAGGAGAGATGTGTGTGATCAGGGAGGCCGCGCACTCTCCGATGCTTCTTCTTCTTCTTCTTTCTATTCCTTCTGCCTTTTCGACACAATAAACCACACCACAAACAATTACTTCTGTCTCTCTCTCACACACACGCACACTATATATATATTAGGGTGAGAGAGGAGAGGATGGTTTCGGTTGCACTTTAACTATCGAACAACAAACAAACACTCGCGTTTCTTCTCGCAAAGTCCAACTAACTGTCTCTTCTATCGCGGCTCAGACGGCACTGATCGTCGACCGGGCGCGGGCTGCTCCATGATGTGTATGTCTATTATATGCATGTATGCGCGTTCGACTGACTACCTCTCCGTGGCTGCGTGTGTGTACGAACGAGCAGCGATGGTCGCGGCGGCGGTTGCCGTGGAGGAGATAGAGAAGGCAGGCAGGCACAGCACCTAACCACTACCAACCGTATTACCTATGACCACCGCGGCGGCTTCGGTGACGACTGTTGCAGGAGGCGGCTGCGGCGGCGGCGCCCGAAGACGACCACGATGATGATGATGATGCGTGCTGTCCTCGTCCTCCCCGGCCTCGTACTTGCGGCACTCCGAACATGGATTGTTGTCGTGTGCACACTCACACACACTGAGCGAGAGCGAGAGAGAGATAGAAAGGCGACGTTGGTGTTGGTGTGTGTGTGAACGTATGTATGCGCGCTGCTCGACTGCCGTAAGTCCGCTTACAATATCCGACCGAATGCAGCGACGTACTACAACTCTCTTCTTCTGTTCCTGCCTCTTTCACCTCCGTCGTTGTCTACGTCGTCAATTACTGCTGCTGCTCCTTCGTCTTTCCTTTCTTCTCTACACCTTTTCTGCTGCTGCACTTCTTCTTTCTTGCGCGCGTGTACGTATGTATACATGTGTGAGTGTGTGTGTGTTGTTTTGTGTATACGTGTGTGTGTGTGTATGTATGTGTCGCGGCGACTGCAAAATGGCGGACGTGAAACAACACACAAGCGACGACAGTGCTGCGGGTTCTACACTGACTAGATCCAGCGCTTCCAAACGGTAGAAAGCCGAGGCATTCCCCCGAACGTCGCACGAACCCGGCTACGACGACGCACGACTATCGCTCTCTTCCTCCGTTCGATACGCACGAACGAGAACGGACGTACCTTTTCACCGCCTCCTCCACGATCGCTGCCGCCGCCGCCGCCACCTTCGTCGATTCCACCGCTCCCCTAGATCCTCCTAGAACGGACGACATACGTCCCGCCTCTGTTGCCACATCTGTAACATATTACGCACTTTTTCAAAATATTATTACTTCAACTATAATACACACACACACACACAATCCAGAAAAGGAAACACATCTCTCAACAAGCAGAGACTTGCAGAGTATTTGATTTACTTTTCAAACGTTGGTGATCCACGAAAAGGAAACACTTGCACGCTCGAAAATTGTTACGCAAACAGAGAATAATAGGAACTTATTGGAATTCAAGTGAAACCACAAATATTGACACAACGCGATTCTAATTAGATGCGTATACAGGGTGAGAGGACCCAATATATTTTGCCTATGACATTCCGTATTTACTATAAATCCAATTTGTATCAAAGAAAAGAAAAGTAAAAAACAATAGATTAATTGCAGATGTTTATTTATAACAAATGACAATTGATCAATATTGATAATGCATGTAAATTGTTTCTATGCAAAAATAGTCAAGTTATCTACGATGACAATAGTTATTGTTTTTGTTCGACAATCCTGACAGATAACAACAATTAGTGATGATGAATATTAAACATTCTACACGATGCCGTACTTATCTGCAAGATTAGACACATTTAATATATATATATATATATAAATAAATTATATTAACTGTTTAACTTTAAGGAAAATTGTCTCTCGATGAGAAAACGTTTTGACCTGAAGTATGTACGTGACACAAAACGGAAACGCAACTAACAGTTTCACATTTCAATATATACAACAACGACGACGACGACTTTATATGTCTTTATATCTTGTTGCAGTTTTATTGTTTCAATTCGAAGCTTTCTTTGATCAAATATAAATAAATTCGCAAACTTAAACTCATTTCGTTGTAGATTAGAAAATTTCTGCGTCAATTGATTGGAAATGCGAAGCAGCAAGCATTAATTAAGAGTAGGTTGAAAAAGAAAAAAAGAAGCAGGTTGTAATAAAATAGAAACGATGTAAGAGAGGAATATTATTAATTAATAATATTGTTTATGGTACGGCGATGCGCGACTTTCTCTCTTGCGAGATTTGAATTTTCAAATGTTCGCGGTCTCTGTCTGTCTGTCGCCGCAAACGTCAAATTCGTTTTCATTGACTGAGACGATGAGAAAAGTTGGCAACGCCGCTTTTCACATATGTGTACATGTGAGCAAGAATGGCGGCGATCGTCAGGCATGGGACATCCAAAGGACGTCAACTGCTGAACAACCAAGTAAATATAAACCGAATACAGGATGCGAACGGGTAGAGTTAAGCGTACGGATGGGTTGGGCGAGATTCATATTAGACTTACGCGAACATCGAAGTGGCTGGCTGCGTCGGCGATCGAGCGGGATTCGATGAAACGAATTGGGACTGTGCGGAAATGTTAGACGGTATAATTTAGGGATCACTTTTCTTCTGATGATGATGATGATGGGGAAATGTTGATAGAAAATGATGATTTCCCTTAGCTTTTCATGCGCGAGTAGTTTTGGTGGTTAGCAACCAACTATTCAAACAAATTGGAATCGACCAATCGACGCACAGCAACAGTGTTTCCCGCACTTATTCGAAACTTGTTTACGTTGTGTGTAAACCATGTGCGGCTGCTACTAGTTTTGAATGGAACGAATGTTGTTCGCTAAATGTCTCGATATATTATCTAATAATCGTTTCTTTGCAGGTTGCGGTGGTATTGTTCAACGGTTACGCGACAAAGGCTGAGAAGAAGAAGGGCATCGACAGACGGGTACCACCGAGATTCGAATGGACGGCGCAATCTCTGGCATCCAAAGGGTGTGTACTCGATCTAGAACCCCGTGTGCTAAACTGACATTCTCCGCTCTTTGCTTTCTATCTATCCTCTCTCTCCCTCAATTTCAAACGCATCTCAATTTCAAACGCGCCGCGGCGCCACCGTACCGATAAACGTCAATAATTGTAGGTTATTAAACAACATTTGACAGCTGTCACAGCAAACAAATAAGGAGCGCGCGCGCTATTTTCAATTTATGTAGAAATTAATAATTCATCAATTAATTATGATTCAATAGTTTCCTGAGGTCGCAAAAGGACTACTCTCCACCGGCTGACGTCAACGATAGGCTCTCTGCAATCGCGAAGACTGTCCTCGGTACGAGCGACGGACGTCTCACCGATTTGAACGCAAAATTCGAGTTCCTCAACGCCTGCTTTGGAGAGTTCCAGCACGGTGTACCGAACTCCCTTCTGCACACCATAGAATCCGTCGACGATGTTAAGCAGTTTTACTTGACGCCAATCAGTACGAAAACGCCGCTGGATAAATTCAAGGATGTGGAGTTACCCGCCAATTTACATATACAGCACGACTACGTTCGATACAATCCAGGTAACGTTGATATAATAGTGAATGAATGAATGAAACTGTATGGTTTAATTTGTTTCTTTGTTTTAGAAACGTTTGATGGGAAGACCACTTTCCCAAAGAGCTCAACTCTGGTCACTGGTTTGAAGTACAAGGAAAAGTATGTGGGACACAGGCAGGCGCAGCAGTGGCCTTACAAATAACCTAATCATCTTACTAGTTACATATAATATTGATACCACATAATAAATAGTTTTCATTAAAAGTACAACAACATTCTTCAATCGACCACAAACAATCAATCTAAAAAATATTCAGTATATATATATATATAGTATATACTTACATAAATACAGCTTTGTGAAAGAATGGGTGTTGGGTAGGCAGGCAGATTCGCGAGTAAAAAATCAGTAGAAAAATAGGCGGTGGTGTGGGGATGTGAAAAGCTCACTTGAACCTGTGTCATTTTCCGAATTTAAATACACCTTTCTTGATGCTCTTACTATCTGAAGATGCCTGAAAAACCAACAAACGATTACAGTACATTTATATATACGGTTGCAAATTGGTCATATATTACATGGGAAGCACCGAAAAGCATACGCGCTTTATCTTCTTCCTGAGGGGAGGAACTTTCATCAGAGGAACCAATGTTTCTTTTCAGCTGCAACTTCTGTTTGATCGCCTGCAATACCATATAGATAAGTAAGTGGTGGTGATAAATGTCTTGGAATCAATTATATTAGCGTACAGACCTGCGATAAAATAACTTTCCTGCTGTCAGAACGGATAGCCATGAGCAGATCGAGCCACGTCCACGTAACATTGTGGTACTCCAAGGTCGGAATGACCAGCGAAAAGTCGCGGATATCCTCGAGGTTCTTCTCTTTAGTGCCCTTGTAGCTGAGACGCACCGGCACCTCGGGTATCTTTATGTATATGAACAGTTTGTTCTTTTCGGCTCGTTCTTTCATCTTCTCCACGTCGTCTATGTGCACGTAAAAGCTGGAATCACGATTACGTTTACCCGATCCTCGATTTTTCTTGCCGCGCGGTGCAACCGCCGCCTCTTCGATCTCGTCGCCGGCTCTCTGATCTCCCTCGATGTTATCCGGGTCGCGTTCGGGAAAACAGAATTTCAACATCATGTTGTAGAACTTCTTCGTCAAGCCGATGGTCAACGGAACGACGTTGATCTCGAAATGCTCTTTAACCGATATACCTCCGACCGGCGGTTTTTCCCTGCAGAACACCCTGACAACCCTCTGAAATAGATGTTAATAACTTGAAGAAATGAAGCGATATTTCAGTCGGATGTCACCTTGTGCTCGACCGGCATGTTGCCTTTAATCTCGGTGGGCAGAAGGACCTCTTTGTATATTTGATTGGGAAGGAGATTGGTCATACGAACGTATCCCAATTCCAGGAGATGCTCTACGGAATCATCGCTTTTGGAATTCTTCGTATACCTTCAAAATTATAATTAATAATAATAATCACTAGGAATTAATCGACATTTTACAGGAAATTGCTGAGCACCAGATCGGCGATACCGATTTGTCCGTCTGCTTCCGTCAGACGCCACTGTGCGTGTTTGAAGCAAATCTCGTTCGCTCTCACAATGCTCAGAGGTTTATCGTTTCGGGTGGTCGCCAATCGATTCGTCGCCAAAAGCTGAGACTCTTTGTAGCACGACAGCATCATATCTAGTTTCTCTGCTTGAGTGTTTAATTCAGTTTTGCACTCGTGCACCTTTCAGAAATAAGAGAAAGCGTATCATTAGTTTCAAGAACAATAGTATATGTGCATGTATATAATCACCGAATTTTCTAGCTTCTCAATTTCAGTGACCAGATCGGAGCTGCCCGCATCTTCCACCCGGGCCTTATGCAATAGATACGTCTCCTTCTCTAGCCTGCGCAGTCTGCTGAGCAAAGATCTAACTTTCGTTTGCAGATTTTGTATTGGTTTTCGTTGATCCTCGGCGCTTTGCAGTTGCAGCTGAAAGCGCATCCTGGCCAACTTCTCCAACGCTTCCTTGCGCTGCGAATCGACATAGAGAAGTAGATTATTGACGACGTCGAGGAGCATAGCGTACTGGAGCGAATTTGTGCACACATCTAGATCGTGGTGCATCAACGTGAAGGCATTAACGGCAGTCTGTCGACGATCCCAGAGCCCCACGTCTTCTTGCGGAGGTGGCGGTACTTCACCTACAGCGCCAGGATCGACGCTGATGTCGCCGTAACCGGCGTAGAAGAACTCGCATTTGCAGCGCGACACAATCCTTTGCAACTGTAACATATTCGATCATTTGTACAATGTTTAGACGGCGCTCCACAACTCGAGTAATATTTACTTGAATGGGTCCATCATCGCCGACATTCGGAGCACCTACGGTGTCGCTGACCACAGCCCCAACGGACACTCCGCTTCCAACCATGTGAGGCGCCAACACATCAGGGAAATTTGTTGAAGATTCTTTCTCTTGGATATTATCGACAGTTAACCACATAATATTGTCTGAAATGGAATACATATATAAAAAAATAAATAAGTCATCCAGCTTGTTACCATTGATCGTGTCGTTCTCTCCGGCGCTGACCGTAGCGTAATATTGTAGACATTCTAACGTCCCTACCCAGGTGGTCTTCGATACCAAAGTTCTTTCCTTCCATACGGGTCTATGAATCCTTTGCAGTATTTCCGCTTTGGCCGCACTCAGAATCACGTAACCTTTCGTCTCGCAACCTTTCAGTAGCATTTGAGCATTTACCAGAGTAACTGAAAATGAATAGATTCATGAATTATATGTTTGCATTCATTTGTTTTGTTTGGTATTACTGTTCCAATTTTTGTGCTGCACGTCATCCTCCTGGCAGGCCTGCAGTCCTTGCAAGTGCTGCTGTCTTGTGGCAGATGATAAATCATCGCTAAAGACCACAGCCTTGTTTTCAGCTTCGGCGATCAACTGTTGCAACATGTTCGCCGCATGCCCCGACTGGATCCTGGTGAGAGGGGATGGAGCCTCCTGAACGACAGATTGCGTTTGCAGAGATTGGATTGTGGATGCATTTGGAGGCGTACCAGGTCCTTCCGTGTTCCTCCTCTTCAGGGGCGTCGTATTCGCTTCCTTCCGGAACCCTTTCAATGCCTCCGTGGATAAATTCTTTTTCATTTGCTGTTCATAACAAAAAATATAGCGATCATGATTCAACACCACCATGATGAAAAAGCCTTACCTTATTCTTCATGAAGGTGTCGAATAAGGCCAACGCCACATTCCTGTTGCTCTTCGTCCAGGCGCCTTTCAAATCGTATACGACCAGACGATGCGTGGGCGTGTCCTTGTTGCGATCGCCTAGTTCCCTATTGGGTAATACTGTTTCCCTGCCATAAGAGACCTTAGCAACGCTAAGGCAGTAGCACTTTTCGACCGGCTGTCGTAATGTCATCGGTTCGGTGTCGCATTCGGTGAGGGCGCTCTTTAGCCAGATCTCGGAATCATTTAGTTCAGAGTTCATGTACATTATAGACCATTCCGCTTTGGGTCTGTGCTTCAAGCCGTCGTCGATCGGATTCAGGGAGAGGATATGTTCCGAGCTGGAGCTCACTCTGCCTCCGAGAAGTTCGCAACCTCTTTGCATGGCGAACGACATCCAGTAGCACACCTGGAACTTGTGCAGACCAATCAAGAGATGGATCTTTTTGTAGTGTCTACTCAATTGGATCTTTCTGGGACGAATGTTGTTGAAGATGCGACCGCGTCGCGTCGGCCTCGTGACCCCCGACAGGATAAGCTTCAAGTTCTCGAACCATCTCAACGTGGACCCGTACAAGGAGAGCATGGGACTCTCTACGTTGCTGGGTACCTGGACCGGTCTCGTTTCGAGCGTGAGGCTAAGATTCACGTTCTGAGAGCGGAAAGCCCGGAAGGAATCGTGCACTTGGTTGCTCGAATACTCGGGTATTTTATCGGGCGCGCATTGGATAACGTTGTGATGATCGTTCGGATCCCCGAGACACACCCACTGGATGTTCACGATCAACTTTATGTTGGGCAGTTGCATCAGATGGCAGTCGTCGTACTTTGAGGCTGTTCTTACGAATATACCGAAATCACCTTTGAAGACAAACTTTGCTGAAAAAAAATAAATAGGTAAAACCAATTTACCATAATAATGGATAATAATACCATTTGTCCAATCCATGATAACGTGACTCCAAGTTAATTCCATTTCTTCGGTTGTGTTGTAAGGATCCAGCGAAGCGTGCAGAAGTACCGTGAGCTGTTGCACCTCCATCGTCAGACGGCCGTGAAAAAGCATTCTCATTTTATCCCAAAAGGGAAGCGGAGGCGACGGGTCTCTAGAAGGTGCCGAAATGTTTTCGAAACCTGAAATTGTAAGCCCAAATCGTATCTTCATCCGTTTAAAACTCTAAAATCCACTTACTTAAATTGCATTGTGCGATCACTGGCTCCCAGCAAGGGCCAAAGGCGTAACTGAACGATTCAATCTCGCAGTTAAAGTCGTGGTAGAATTTCAAGGGCAGCAGAGAGCGTTCGATGGTCGGCGTTTCGAATTGATCATCCAGTTCGACAACAACATCACGTTTCGCTGACATAAACACGAGAGAGGAAGTAAATTAATGAGCAAACAATAACAGCATCCACATTAAACGTAAATTATTAGATTCTATCATATTTTTCTACCTCGACGGTAGATATACACACGTCGAGGTCGTAAGGCGATAACCATCTGTAAATGTCGATATACATATAGAGGCGCAAACACAGCAAATATCAACCAGTAATAATATAAAAGAATAACCACCACTGAAACCATGAGGAACTTGCTAGTGTTTGCTGTAATTTGGTCTGCCACGGCCACGATCTTCACGTTTTGCCACTGTCAACCTATTTGCAATCGCGTAAGGCATTTTACATTACATTACTTCGCGGATTTATTTCTCAAATGTATACACGACGTTTGCAGGAAAAGAGAGGAGCGATGCCTGATCCCTCCGAATTGTTAGACGGTCTCATTTCCTTGGTTCTTGATACCATGCAAACCTTCACGGATATTACGGACACCATCAGCGAGAACATTCCATTTTTTGGATAAAATTGATATTTGAAATATTTTTTAGCATTCCACATGAATATTGATATAAACTGATATAACGAATAAAGTATAATATTAAACAGAATTTACCTCGTCTGGGTGCGCTTTGTTCTGCTCCAACCAATTGTCCGCAGATGTACCAATGTCTGATGAGCATGAGCGGTTGTAGAAAGTCGCGCAACTGAAACTTCCATTCCTCGCATCTCATGGATACGGCCCTGCACCAGAGTATTGAGAACTCGATTCCTTCCTCAGGCCACGGACTTTCTGGGTCTATCCTCTGCATCGCATTGACTACGTTCTCTGTACCGTGGATCGATGGATCTGCCAACACCTGTGGTAATATTACATATAGTGTACATATCAACTATATCAGTTTTTTTTACCATAATTTCAACGTTGGTCATGCTCCAAGCAAAGAGACGGGTGCGAGGTGGTGATGTGAGGAGAAGCTGTTTCGATCTCTGAATGTAAATCTCTGCGTTCTTTTGCTTCAGGTTTGCATACAACTCTTCGACTTTCCCCGCTGGCAAATGGAGATGTTTCTTAGTGAGTTCATCCACTTTATCTGCCAATTTCTTCTTGCGCTTCAAACTCTCGTTGTATTCATCCTCCAGCAATTCGAAATTATCACGGAGTTTTACCTCGAACGGATCGTCCGATAACTCAAACAAAAACTCTTTGACCTGAACAACAATTATGTAACATTAATAAATATATTCGATGCTAAATGATATATACATTACATTGATCAGCAAATCTCCGGGAAGGGGACTGTCTTTGGTGAAGGGAACTTTCTGCTTGCCGTGCACGATTTTCAGCCACTTGAAGATGGAAACGAACTCGTTCTGGATCGCGTCGGAGAAGTTTAGATCGTACGGGAAAATTGCCTTAAACGAATCAATGTTGACACCCCAGGTCCGATTCCACGGCAGCTCGAAGCTTTCGTTTTCCATGCGCTCGCTCACTATATCTTCGTCGGCGTTGATAGGCCGCACCTGTATGCCCTGCAGTGTAAAGACTTCGGCATCGTCGATGGAAATAACCGTACCCGTGTTCGTTAAAGCCATTTCCATTGGGGCCTTTACCAATAACAAATTTTCTAAAAAATAATAATAATAATTAATAGTTGTTAAATGAAATTTCACTAATTCCTTACGTAATTCAATTTTGGCGTTGTGCCTCTGGGAAATGTGTATGTGAAATGAAAGAAGTCCGCAGATGTTCACGCTGAATGTCCTCTTCTCTTTTGAAGGCATCTCGTGTTGTTGCTTTTGTTGGGTGGTTGCGATCCTTGAGCCGAAACTCTCGACGAGGACGAGCGAGAATTCCTTTATGTCTCTAAACAGGAAGAGCAGTTTCAGATGGATCGGAGTTGACCAGTAAACCACGATCCGTTCCAGCAGTTGCACACTGATAGCGACATCATCTTCGATGATTGCCGACTTAACAAACACCTTGTAGGTGGGTATTTCATCGCATCGGACGCAATTGTAGAACGTATTTCTTTTCAGGACGCTCAACACCTTGAAATTGTTTAAATGCACCTTGGAGCATTTGCGTCTCTTTTCCAATGAGATCTCGTCCAATCTTACGACCAAATATTCTGCGAAATTAAACTAACACAATAAACATCTGAAGACCTTCCTATATCCGTTCCAATACCTTTCGTTTGAGTTAAGAGGAACCCGTTGAAATTGTGCAGGGTCAATTTTACATTCAAATTTTTAAGATTGTGTTCCTCTGATCTTTGGACACGCTTCTTCGTCGCTCCCGGATTGATTCGATACTGTTTCAGACATCTAAAAAAGATGGTTGAGGGTGTCACTTTTGCAATTGCGCAATTCTAACGAAAATTTCCGTAAACTCACTGTATCACCATGATCATGTAGGAAACTAGATATTTGGACCACTCCAACTGCAATGTATCCAACAGACTCTCGATCTTAGTTTCGTTCTTGTCGTGAGTTCCAAATTTGATTAGTGCCATGTCGAGGTAGAGAGGGGTGTCCCAAATGTGTGACTTGATGGAACCCCGCGTCCACTCGTCGTTGAAGCTCCACCACAAACACTCCATGAGCACCTCCATCTGCCAATGCCTATTGCCTAGCAGCAACCTAGGCAAGTACTTGCTGTATGAACTAGCTGCAAACACATATTGAATTGATCAATAGGGGATAGATGTATTAGTAATTGGGAATTACCGCGCTTATCCTTGAACTGATTCAAAATCAACTTTACTAGATTGAAGCCGACCACGGAGTTGTATCCGCTGTTGAGTTTGATGGTGAAAGAAATTCCGATGAATTCCGCGCATCCATTCACTGCGTATATGGAGGCCAGTCGTTCCAGCACGGACCGTCCTCCAGCGGCAGCAACCACCATAACCTGTTCCTCCGAGACTTCCGCAACCATCGACGTCCCTTTGTTCTGCAGGAAATTCATGGAAATCCACTTGTGGATGCTCTTATGATCGTACGTCAGGCGGAGCGTGTTCATGCAGATATACAGATCCACCACGTTCGAGTCGAACTGGCAAAACCAATTAAATATCAGTATGTATTCTTGTACACTCGCAATTACTTATGACAAACCTTAGCGTCCAATTTGAACTGTGACATGTAAAGCAGCTGCTTGCGATTGTTGTGCAGATGCAGCGTGTCCAGCTTGAAGGAAAAGAACAGATTGGGCAGATGGAGATCGCCCACTTGGGATACGCTGTTGAACCTGAAGTTGATCTGTAAGCTCTTGAGGGACGATCGAAATTCCGTGCGACTGTTCTCGCGCATTCCACGCAGCTTCGTTTCTTGGATCCTGATCAGAAAACTCTAAAAACAATCATTGTTGGTCAAAAAAAAAATAAATAACGTGCGTGTTGTTACTTTCGGGACGACAGGAGCCAGCCTCAGCATCAAATCGTTATCGTTGCAATCGGAAACGTGGGTAACGCGAGGACTGCACTCTTTGCTCTGCTTCCTCTGGAAGAGCGTATAGAAATCGTCGCTGATCATGGCGCTCGTTTGAGACATGATGATACTTAATTTCTGAAAAAAGAAGATTATTCTATGCAAACTAAACATTTTTCAAGGATTACTTCAAACGAAAGAGGTCCTTGCGCGACGAGCGTCGCCTCCAAACTGATGGCGAAGCTCAGCTCACCCAAACAAGTCTCATAGTTACTCTTCTTGTTGTCAGAGTGCCTCAACACTCTGGCAGAGGCCTCAGACATATTGACGTTCACCAATAACGTCCTGGAATTCTGCACGATGCTCCCATCCAGATGCAATTCACTGGCTGTTGCATGCAGCAACCATCCAGGGCTCTCGGAATGAAGCAGATTTGCAGATATGTTGTACACATGAATTGCCATAAACTGCAAAATATATATATGTTTACTTAGACATGAGGAAAAGAATGAAAAATGAGAATTTACCTGAGCAAAGGTTGTGATGAATCGCGGAATTTTCTTGTTCCTAAAATCCATCGGATTGCCCCTACTCTGTGCCACTGGAACAATCTGCTCCTGCTGATGAGTTCCCACATCCTTATTGATACGAACATCCTTGACAACAAGTGTTACAAGCTTCGTCACTTCTGAGTTGAAGAAGCTGCTGTTGATGCTGATCTCCTCTATGTGCTACACAACAAGTAAATAAACAAATGCCGTAACCATTGACAACACTGGGTAAGCCTACTTACAATGGTGAATCCGTTCTTGCAGAGATTCACGTCGCAAAGTTTGAAATAGGGAAGGCCGATGCGGCCGATCCGAAGATCCACGTTGTACTTCCTCTCGAACGTCCAGGCGATAATTTTTGGTAACACCCTTTAAGTTAGTAATTTATGTAATTTCTATTGCACTTAAGTGCATATATAATTATACTGTACCATGATATGGTGCAGTAGATCACGGCGATGACTACCACGGTCACTAGGAATGCGCTCATTTTAATTTGACGAAACCTCTCCGACACATCTTCACCAGGTTTGTTTTCGATTTGGAATCCAATTCGCGACAGTTGTCAAAGGTTCGGTCTGCGGTCAGCTGGCCAGCTCGAGCCACAGGTGGGCAACCCATCTATCATCAGTTCTATCATTCGAATTGGAAAACCAACGAAACTTTGCAACAAAAGTGAACTTAATTTGATTTACTTACAATATTCGATCTTTCTAACTCGTTCAGTTCGAAGAAAACAACGTTCTTGTACTGAACAAAAGTAATTGTTAAGTGCAATAAAAAAGAAACAATGTTTTACTGAGTTCCAATTGGTCAGATGTTCAAATACTTTCGAAAAACAAAAAACATCGACAATAATACCAATTTATTTAATTAATTAAACCTAACAACAATAAAAAGCACTGCGCACAATGAATTTATCTTTAATCGGTGCAGTAGAATCTGCGGATATGTTCGTCGCGAGTCGTTTACATTCATTTCCAAATATAAATTTTACTCCAGATTCCAATTACATATATAAATATTGCAGTTTGTTATGCAACCAAGTGGGCATCAACTGCGTCATATGTTGTGTCACGGTGACGGATGATCGCGTGAAAGTCTCCTAAATGACCTACAAATTTAGGTGGCTGAATATTTGAACGTCCCCTTGCATCTGCTGATAGCGACGTGAAGTGGTGCATCCGCAGGTCCGATTCATGTGAATTTGGTGGAAGTCACGAAAGGAGGAAGCAGATTTAAAGAGGTCGAGGTTGGAAGAAAGGAAAAACGATGTTCCGGACGATAATCAGAAGGTCTTCTGTGCGCTTGAACGCAACCAGAACAATAGCAATAGAATGCCCGAAAAGGGCTCCCATCCCAAATCACAAGTAAGCTTCCTCTGTTCTACTGTTTATTTATATTTAAAATGACTGTTGCACTTTAAGGTTATGTGCTTGACCTTCGGAAATAATAATAAAAAAAATATATATAGTGTGCGTGTGTGTGTGAGAGAGAGTCTTCAATCAATTGATTACATACAATATTTAAATTATTAGTTGGCTTCTTCTGGTTAATTGTCTTTTGTTTTTAGGAATGTTTCATTTGTTTTGTCACAAAAGTTGAAATCCGAACCATGGCTGGGATTTGGTCAGATGAGGCACTGCAGTTCGCTGCCGTCTCACACCAGGGTCACATTGCCAGCACTCAGTCCTACCATGGAGGAGGGTACATTGATCAGTTGGGAAAAGAAGGAAGGCGACAAGTTGAACGAGGGTGATCTGCTGGCAGAGATCGAGACGGATAAGGCTACCATGGCATTTGAGACGCCCGAGGAAGGTTACCTGGCGAAGATATTGGTTCCTGCCGGTACAAAGGGCGTGCCGATCGGCAAATTGGTCTGCATCATCGTTGAGAACGAATCCGATTTGGCTGCATTCAAAGATTACAAAGACGATGGAAAGGCTGCAGCTGCTGCAAAAAGTGAATCCGCTCCTCCGCCCACAGCTAGTTCGCCGACACCGGCTCCTCCTATGCCCGCCCCATCTGTACCCTCACCTCCTCCACCCCCAGTCACCACCGGCAGAGTTTACGCTAGTCCAATGGCAAAAAGGTTGGCCGAAAAACAAAACATTAGATTACAAGGTACACAGATGGATGCATTAATAACGTAATTAATATTACTCACGTATAACAACTTATTGTAGGAAAGGGAACTGGATTGTTTGACTCAATAACGTCTTCTGATTTAGAACGTTTGGCTGCGTCCGCCGCTCCAATTGGTGCACCAACGCCAAGCTCGACTCCGCCCCCTGTTTCGATGGGCGGTTCTCCAGCTGCTGCCTATACGGATATTGCAGTTACTAATATGCGTTGTACGTGTTTTGCACATGTAAATTCATTCTTTAGCTATAATAATGTATGTATTTGTAGCTGTGATAGCTAAGAGGTTGTTGCAATCCAAGACGACGATACCCCATTACTATTTAACGGTCGAGGTGCAAGTGGACAAAGTCATGTCGCTGAGGAAGAAGTTCAACGAGAAACTTGAGAAGACCGGCGGCAAAGTTAGCATCAACGATTTTGTTATCAAGGCGACGGCGATGGCTTCCAAGAAAGTTCCTGACGCGAATTCCGCGTGGCACGATACATTTATCAGAAAGTATGCGATCGTATCGACAAAAGTCCGGCGATCGATAATAACCGGGTCAGAGTTTATTTTCTAGGTACAAGAACGTCGATATCAGTGTCGCCGTCTCCACCGAGACAGGTCTGATTACGCCGATAGTCTTCGAAGCGAATAACAAGGGAGTCGCCGATATCGGAGCTGACATGAAGAAGTTGGCTAACAAAGCGAGGGAGGGTAAACTGTTGCCTCAAGAGTTCCAAGGTGGTACCATTTCCGTATCGAACTTGGGTATGTTCGGCGTCGATCAATTCGCAGCGATCATCAACCCGCCGCAGAGTGCCATCTTGGCAGCGAGCAGCGTCAACTCCAAATTGGTGATCGACGATAAGTCAGAGAAAGGGTAATTATGATATGATCTAGTACGATGCTGAAATTGTCGGTTTGCTTTTGCAGTTTCAGAGAGGTGAAAGTGATGAACGTTACCCTGTGCTGCGATCACCGAGTCATCGACGGTGCCGCAGGAGCGAAGTGGCTGCAGGCATTTAAAGAGTACATCGAGGATCCAGAGATGATGATATTGTAATAGACGATGGGTGGTTACCGAAGCGAGGCTCAGAGAAGGATTAAGCTGCCAAAAGGAAACACAAAAGTAATGATGAATACGGAGATGAATGCAAATAATAATAATAGCACACATACACTCATATATATCTATGTATAGATACAGAGAAGAACGATGAATCCTCCGTCTAGATTTTTACTTATAATTTTTAAAACTGTTACATAGAATCGCGTTGTTTGTACATATATTATACATACATATATTATTGGTTGTCTAGATTTGTTATTTTTTAAAAATTCAAATTGAATTAGGCATTTTACAACTACTACTACTACTATTATGTTATTAATTTAGGGTTTAATTGATTATTTGATTGATGTGCTTATGATGTAATTGATATTGATTGGTTGATCACCGGAAACAAAATGGACTGATTGATAATAATTGAAGCGAAACGGATACTTTAAAACGAAAATATATTTTGAAATGTCTTCGGAACCTAGAATACGCGCAGTGCAGAAATTATTTAATAAGACCCGTCCCGAATTTAGATTGAAAAGTATTTGTCTGTGGGTGGATTCGTTTGAAGTACGCTATTTTGCAGGCAACCAACGATACATTCAACTGTTTCAAAAATATATAGTAGAGATGTCGCTGTGCTGGAGTGGCGCGCGTTATGTATTTTTCTAATCGATAAACTTTGTAATGATTTCAGGGGAATGATGGTGTGTGCGTCGTGCCCAGGATTCATCAGCACCGCGATTAACGACACCTGAAGAACGGAGAGGAAGAACGTTCTTCGTGCGGGTTTTCGGTGTTAACTCCTCTTTTGTTTTTTTTTGTGTGTGTGAATTTCAATACGCACGTAGAAAACAAAACACACACAAAAAAAAGGAAGCGATAGACACGCACTCGCCGATTGGCAGGTCGTGGAACAAAAAAAATATATAAAATAATGGCGTTTGGCATTTGATTTGTTTGAGAGGCGCAAAATCTCGCAGTGGTGGTTTCAATTTACGTTGGCGTCGCGATGAGTGCGAACAGCGGTGCAACAGCAGCAGCAGCAACGGCGGAGGAGACGACGGCGGCGGCGGTGGCGACGATCACGGAGACAATGTCAGAGGCGCGACAGCTGATCGGCGCGAAAGAGGTGAAGGAATTCTACGGAAACGATATCGTGTTCAGCTACGACAAGAAGAAGGGCATCGTCTTCGGGGTGGTCGTGGATAGTTACGAGTCGTCCGGATCGGAGGACAGTCTTGGGGCGCTCGAGAAGGGACAGATCCGCGTGTACTGGCCGCACAATCATTCCGAGCACGTCTGGAAGCAGGACAACGTTCATCTGCTGAGCAGATTCATCCTACCCGGTGATATCGTCCGCAGACTCGAGGATGGTAAAGAGACTCAGCGCGGTTACTGCAGGTCCTCGAAGCAGGTGGCCACCGTGCAGATATTGGGCACGGACAAGGTCATCGAGAACGTGAGCCAGGACCGATTGGAGAACATGCTCAAGTTCAATTATGGTTCCGCTGTTTGCCTCAACAATAAATTCGGCAGGATTATGGTGAGTCTCTCCTTTTCCTCTTTTTCGATACATTTTTTTTCCTTCTTCTCCTTCTTTCTGTCGAATTCAAAGAAACAAACAAAAAAAAAACAATATATGACTTTTGAATTTTAAAATATTTGTTTTGACAATTCAAATCTTAGTAATTTCGTTGCCAACATCGTGCAACGAATATAATCCCATTGGTTACTTTAATAATTTGTTTAAATCTGATTGGCCTATCTACTCTCTCAAGAATTTCGATCAGAAGGTGACACTGACGTC
Source organism: Nicrophorus vespilloides (assembly GCF_001412225.1). Lineage (NCBI taxonomy): Eukaryota > Metazoa > Arthropoda > Insecta > Coleoptera > Silphidae > Nicrophorus > Nicrophorus vespilloides. The sequence goes on along the minus strand of NW_017099951.1, from coordinate 32,782 downwards.
CAAGTGTGGCTCCGTCGTGGAAATACTGAACAGTATTAATCACGACATCGAAGAATACTGGCTCGGACGGAGAGGCTCTTCCTTCGTAGGAGAATACTACGTCGGCCAAGATGTCGTAAGATTACAACTATTTGCTCTATTTTGATTTTTCAAATGAATTACTCTTATTTAATTATAGTCTTTGGTACCTTGGAATTTGGAAGAGCCGACTTGGATCAAGAAGTCGAAAACGATACGGCGTAATCTGCACATGCGACAGAAATTCACCGTGAAGAACGTGGAAATCGTGAACGTGGATGTAGCATGGCATAGACCGGACGCGACCTCCGCCGAAGAGTCCAAACTCCACATGTCTATTGCCGATGTTAAAGCCGAGGAAATTCCAAAGTACATATGTTTCCTTTCACGTTTATCTTCGTCGTCATGATCATCATTTTTATGTAACAGATTGCAGCTGATGGAGAGCATGGAGGAACGGTCTCTGGAGCTTTGCGAGAGGCGACTTCTGAAGTTGTCTCCAGGTGATACGATGATCACAAAGAAACAGTGGCTGCAGAAACGCTCCAAGGTGTTGATGCCGCATCTCACGAAAGGCACCGCAAATACGGGAAGCACGAAGAAAAAGTGAGTGAACAAAAGTCAATCCGAGAATGTTCTCGTGGAAACTCGTGCGATGTTTGATGTTGCAGGAGAAGTCGATATAATTCGAATTCTCTTCTGAATACGGACGATGAAATCTACGTTATGGGTGCGGACGACGTGGAGGAGGATACGGAGGCCGCAGACGATGAGGCCAGCGACGAGGCGGAGTGGTCCACGGACAACGAGTCCAGCATCGCCGACGACAAGCAGCGAATGCTGGTGGTATTCAAGAAGAAGCGCTGCGGTATGAAGAAAGTGACTTTGGAGCGTATCCTAAACGTGCCCGTCGAGGTGACGTGCTACGACTCGCAGGTGACCATCGTGTGGCAGGATGGAACCGAGGAGAAGGACCTTTCCAGTACTCAGCTCTACTATTCGATCTCATTGGACGATCACGAGTTCTTTCCCGGCGAATGGGTGATCCAAAACGAGGACGAGTTTTCCGGTCAGTACGGCGTCGTGCAGAAGGTCGACTACCTAGAGCGGACCGCAATGATCAAGTGGTTCGAATACAACGAGCAAGAGAAGGAGCAAAAATACCTTCACACCGACGAGATGAGCGTCTACGATATAACGAAGCATCCAAAATTTGCGTTCAGGCCGGGCATATTCGTCTACTCCAGCAATAACATCAACGCTAAATTGGGGATGGTTCACGACAGTTGTCCGCAGGTGAGTGAGAATTCGTAAGATCAGAGGTTCGTTTGCGTTTCAAGTTTACGAGCATTACATGTTCATTGCGGCAGGGTTACATAGTTGTTAAATGGTTGTCCGGTGATGAGGGGAAATACACGCCGCAGGAGTTGGTGCTGCTGCCGGACACGCACGATCTTCTCGATGACGACGACGACGATGAGAATGAAAGCGGTCAGATGTCCTGGGAGACGGAGAGCATCGAGTCGATAACCGGTGACATGAACAGTGAACCGATTCTGCAGAATATGGCAGCGCGTCTCGATTTTGTTCGAAGCCGGATAGTCTATCTTCGGGAAGCCTTCCAGCAGCACACCGTTTACGAAAATTTCACTGCAAGTTACAATTAAAATATTTACTTGTTGCCATCTAAATTCACAGGTCCCTCTTTCTATTTATAGTACTTGAGGGATCTGCTCATCGTCTACGATAACTCCAGCTACTTGGATAAGCTCCTAGGCACTTCGTTCTTTAACAACAAAAGCAAACACTACCAGGTATGAATATGTGGTGATTATAAGTGATTTTACATTCAGACGTATGTGCTTCAGACGTTATTGCAGCAAGTGAAGGACAGAGCGAGGCAGCACGGCGTCGAGATCTTCGGTAGATGCGTATCAGACAACAGCACTTCGTTGAAGATGAAGGTGGCGGAACGGGAGAACATCAACAAGGTGTTGCGGTTGGAGCATAAGATCAACGCGCAAATTGAGAGCTCGAAGGATGGCAGCAGCAACAAGGAGGGTGGAGGTGGGCAACTTTTTGTTTGCAAGTGATTGATTATAACGGGTGATTTGATTTTGCAGAGCCGTCGCTGGCGCCGACTCCCGAATCCGAGAAGATCAACATCACATCGGATAACCTCTGCGTGGAGGTGCTGTCGATGATCAAGGCACGAATGGATCTGGCATACGCAGAGATCGTGGCGAGGATGGACGGAACGCAGGCATTAACGGTGATGACGAAAGCGTCCGAGCCGACGGTGTCTCCAATGCTGAGCGTGCCGACTACGCCCGATGACTCGTTCACCAGCTTAACGCTGACGCCACCGAAATTCGGCTCGTTGGCGAAGCCGACCGGCAGCAACTTCGTTAGCGAGAGCTACAGCGTGCTCGACGATGCGCCCACCAATCACAGATATTTCAATTCGAAGAACGAGCCCACCGATAAGATGCAGTTCTTCAGGGCGGTGCGAACAGAGAGCAATCTGCTGAGGGAATCGCTGCCACCTGGTGTTTGGGTGAGATCGTATGCGAATCGCATGGATCTGCTCTCGGTCATGATCCGAGGACCCGACAAAACACCCTACGAGGACGGTCTCTTCCTATTCGACATGCAGCTGAGCGCCGACTATCCCAGATCTCCGCCGCTGGTCAGCTACATCAGTTACAGCTCTGAGCGTCTCAATCCGAATCTGTACGTGGAGGGCAGGGTGTGCGTCTCGCTGCTGGGTACGTGGCTGGGTCGCGGTACCGAGGTGTGGGGTCCGAACAGCACGCTGCTTCAACTCATCGTCAGCATACAGGGTTTGATCTTGGTGGCGGAGCCGTATTACAACGAGGCCGGCTACGAGAAGCAGAGCGAATCGCAGCAGGGATACGAGAACTCGCGGACATACAACGAGCTCGTCATCCTGAAACTGGTGCAGTCGATGACGGAATTACTGCTGTCGCCGCCGCAGGTCTTCAGGCACGAGGTCCTCTATCACTTTTCGAATTGCGGGGATCGCCTGTGCGTCAGACTGAAGGCGCTCATCAACAATACCTCACCGGAGTCCATGAAGCTGGACTTTCCACTTTTGCCCATCAGCAAAGGCCTCAAGTTAAGTCTGAACACCGCTCTGGACAGATTCCACCAAGTGCTCATCAGTGCCCTCGAGAAGCAGCAACCGATCGCACAGACCCCAACGTTCTAAATACAGTAAACGCTGCAAGAATAAGCAAAAACAGCAGCAGCAGCGGTGGCGATGGCGGCAAGAAAGAGGAGGGTTGAGTGGGCGTCAAGAAATGATTGAAACTACGTTTGCCTCCAATCCAGATGCTCCCATCAATTTCAATATTTATTTCGCCCAAATCAAATCCAATCTTTATCTCAGTCTGAATGTTGTTGCAAAGCTAATTGTGATCGTTTCTGTTTTAACACAATATTATTAGTATTATTATTATTTGTCCCGTCTTGAAGATTATAAATATTATCATTATTATTATTACTACATTATATTATTATTATTCTATTATATTATTTATTCCTTTTAGTCTACCTCTTTTTCTCTCTCTCTCTCAGCGATACGTACGTAAGACGACATCTCTCTCTCTCTCTCTCGCTGTTTCTTTCGCATCATTGTATAGTCAACATAAAAGTCAATGATATAAATGTTTGTCCTCTCACTCTGTCTGTACACCCTTCCTTAATTACAATTATTATATAATACTCGTTGTGTTACATAGAACGTTTTCAGTACAAAAACATCAGAAGTAAAAAAAATACACCAAAAGGTGTATTTACTATTTCCCCCCTCTCATGAATATGAGAGTCTTTACCCATCGTTGTTTGTATATAAGATTACTTTTAACCACTTTTACTCTATTACTTATGTTTAGTGTTTGTGTATTTGGCATTTTTTTATTAAGTTTCACAAGTAAATCACTTAAATTTACTTGATCTGCAGAAAACTATTTATAATTCGATAATAATAAATGTTATCATACAATCATATTAATTATGTTGTTATTCGTTAAACTTTAATCCCATTGTAATTACTTTACAAATGTAATTAAAACTTTTGATGGAAGAGGGTGCTAAAGATGATAAAATTTTAAAATGTTGGTTGCATCGAAATTCAAATTTTATTGTCAATTCAAACTTTGTTTTCTGCCTTAAGTTACATGAAGAAAGCAAATTATTTGATTTATCTATTGCATTTTATATTTGTTGTACGAAATGTGTGCTAAAGATTGCAATTATTAACGGATGTTCAGTCAAGATGATTGTGATTGTACTTGTTGTGATGGTTACTTGTGTTGGCTGCACTGACTTTTTTTGGAAAAACAATGAAAAGCGATGACATTTACAATTCCCTCAGAGACAAGAAGAAGAAAAGCGGTCGAGAATAATAATAATAAGGCGACGACTGGCGGACGAGTAACAATTGTATCGAAATCGAAAGTGTTGCTGGCTGGCTCGTCGTTCGAAAATCAGTATAGTTATGTGTGCTTGATTGGGCGTCGTGCATGCAAAAATCTCACATTTCCGGCATCGTCGTAGACTGAACTGTTATTTTTCGGTTGTTCGCGAAGAGCACGAGTTTCGATGGCGTACCTTGGTGATTACGAGGGGCAAACGGAGAAGGTGCTGCAGTTTCAAGATCTCACAGGTATCGAGGACACGGCCGTCTGCAGGGACGTGCTGCAGAGGCACCAGTGGAACCTGGAGGTAGCTGTACAGGAGCAGCTGAACATCAGAGAGGGAAGACCATCTGTGTACGCCTCGGAGGCGAGACCACCAGCATTGATGACCGACCACACTGCCCAACATGTCTACTACAGTCCACCGGCGGACGGTTCAGCCAGTGGCTTCAGAGGTTTCGTGAGGAATATAATCAGACTGTTTGTCAGTTTCTGCTACAACAGTTTGTTCAGCATTATAAACACGGCTGTTAGACTATTTGGAAACGATAGACCACGTGAGTGACATCCATTGGAATGCTTGAGTTTTGTATATTAATTTTTGCGTTTGAAGCCATAACAAATCCCCTGCAGGACGTCATGAATTTCATACAGACTTACGATGAGAAGTACACGCCTTCGCATCCCGTCTTCTACCAGGGCACATACTCGCAGGTGATGAATGATGCTAAGCGCGAATTGAAATTCCTGCTGATCTACTTGCACAACGAGGAATCCGAGGATACGGTGAAGTTCTGCAGAACGACGCTGGCCGATCCTCAGGTCATCAATTACATCAACCAGAACTGTTTCTTCTGGGGTTGCTCCGTGAAGAGCGGCGATGGCTACAAGCTTATGCAGCTGTTCCGACCGATGTACTATCCGTACATGTTGGTCGTCGTGCTGAAGGAGGCTCGCATGACCATAGTGGGACGGATGGTCGGCTTCTGCGACGCCGATACTTTCCAGAACAGATTGTCCAAGGTGATCAGGGAGTACGAGGTCAATCTGGTGTCGGCGAGGGCGGACAGAGTGGAGCAGAGTATGAACAGGTCGTTGAGGGCATCGCAGGACGAGGCTTTCCTTGAATCATTGAAGGCGGACCAGGAGAAGGAACGTAGGAAAGAGGAGGAGCGGATGGCGGAGGAGCAGCAAATTAAAGAGATCGAAAGGGTAAGTAGTATATTTCAATTCTATATTTGATTTGATTTGAACGACCTCTTTTTGTTGTTGTTGTTGCAGGAACGATTGGAGGAGATCGAAAGGAAGGAGCGGATAGCCAAGGAGAAGGTGGAATCGGTTAGTAAAGTGCCCGATGAGCCGACCGACGACAATCCGAATTCCGTCCTTGTGGTCATCAAACTGCCGTGCGGGACACGTCTGTGTCGCAGGTTCCTTAAGACACATTCCTTGGAGGTCAGTTGATTATCCAATTCCCATAATAATGACAAGAGTAATGATGAGAAATTCAATTTCGCAGGCGATTTTCTACTTTGTGTTCAGTCACCCGAGCGCCCCGGACAGCTTCGAGATCACCACCAATTTCCCCAAGAGGGTGCTGCGATGCAAGTCCGAAAACAACGTGGTTCTCACCATCGAGCAGGCCGGACTGAAGAACCGGGAGGTGCTGTTCGTGAACGATCTCGACGCGTAAAATTCGTGATTTTCTTTTTTTTCACTATTATCATCTACTACAACAACAACAACTATTACTATTATTATTTTTCTTCTACTTCTTTTTCATCCCGATTGTTTAAGCGACGATTTGGATTTATATGGAAAAGTATTTGAACTATTTTTACCACACAATAATCTCACAAATCACAGACGACACGGAACACCGGAGATCAAAAATTGGAGAGAGAGAGAGAAAGAGTATAAAAGCAAGCACCAAACGTGTTTTTAAGAAAATTTTATCTTAATTTAATTTTAATTAATGCTTAATATTACTATTATTTTTTGGTTACCTTCGGAATTCAGTTTATGTTTCTTGGAGAAAAGAAAAGAGAGAAAAAAAACACTAAATATATGCGTATATATTATTATTATAATTATTACTATTATTATTAATATGGATATAAAAAATGTTATTATTCAATGAAATCAAGAGTGCCCTGCAAATTTGAAGGGAGGCGTCCGTTCTACGCCTACCCTTTTCTAATTAACTAAGAGAAAAAAAGAAAAAATGTCAACAAAGAAATATACTATAATATGTTATTATTCTATTATGTATGTATACGTAATTAAATATTTTATTTTTGTCTCTGATAGTAATTACGAAAGGAATCGTTGTATGTGACCCAAAGTACACATATCTGCATATCATTTGTGATGGATGGATGAATCGTGATATGAACTTATTATATACATTGAGCAATATTTTTGTAACCATATGACCATACGATGATGTACTTGCATTTGTATTTTCTTTTTGGATCAATATATTATAAAGTTTTGACAATCAGCTGTTTAATCCAAATTTCGTTGTGTAGGCAGCACTGACCTATTCCAAAGACCAGTGTCTCTCCAACGAACTTTATCGAAATTTTGTATGTACTGCCTATTTATAAGAATCACGTTTAATTCATTCTTCATATTAAACATCATTCATATTCTAAACTAATACTTATCATAATTCCTACTAACGTGCAGATTTAGGCCATTTGAAAATTGACTGTTTTTACATTTGCAAGTACAAAAAAAAGGTGTTTCTCAATAGGTTATTGTAGTATATGATTTTTATCCATCCAAATTGCATATATTGTTGAATAATGATAAAATCTTGACCTGCACCACTAATTGCACGATCAGCTGATGTGTCTCTGAGTGGGTGGCTGCCCTGATTGTGTTTCCTTGATGAGAAAACAATAAGCAAAGGTGTTGTTTTTTCGTGAAATACTTGCTTGTTTTAATAAATGTAAGTATTCTCAGTCCGAGATATGAATTGTTGTTTTCTAATGGTGCTTGGATTTCACCGTTTTGCAGAGATATGCGAGAATTAAACTTCAATGCGCTCCTCGGTTAGCTACATCTTGTCCAGTTCCACGACAGAGCCGAACATGTCGCATCCGGACTACGAGCAGTACTCGCACGACCACGCTGCACTCCTCATCCTTATCAGGCATATTGGGTCGCAGCTGAAGCCCAAGACTTACAACAAGTTCTACGACAGGATCAGCAAGTTGTCTACAGTGAAGATCACTGATAGCTCCGGGCAGGTCAGGAACATCTATGTGCGATATGTGAAGGAATATCCAGTGGAAAATAATGATTGGGGTGATTTTCAAGTGAGAATTCAGTACAAGATGTATTCCGTTCGTTCGTTATGGTTCGTTTTTTATATGTTGTTGTAGACGCACAGACGACTTCTGGGATTGATTTCCATAGGGAAGTACGATTCGCAGCTGGAATTGAACGAGATTTGCCGTGTGCACGAGAGTTTGAAGGTGAAATACACGAGCACATTGTACGATTCTCGATGTATTCTGTTGAAGCCAAACGAGGTCCAGAGTCCTGGCGAGACGTCTGCGGATGAGAGCAACAAGAGTTCACCGGATAGCGATGTGATCAAAGACGACGATTCTAGCCCTTACGATTCGTCGTCAGGTGATAATCTAAAAAGTTCATCTTCCACGGACGATAGGTCTTCGGTGGAGAAGAGCGCAGAGGATGCACGCAAGGAGAAAGTGGAGAAACTGTTGGAGAAGTTGCGCGAGGAGAAGACGCCGGACAGCAAGTTTACGACGCCATCCAATTTCAAATCTAGAGCTCTGTTTTATGCGGAAACCGAGGCCTGCGATGATCTGGAGCAGCAGCTCACCGAGTACGTGAATTCCTTGTTCTGGGTGTTGGAGTCGAAGCGTTTGGAAAAGTCCAGGGAGAAATTGGAGCGAGTTTCGTTGCTGCTGGCGCCGTTCGAGAAGAAGGATTTCGTCGGCTTGGACATGGAGTCCAGGAACAACAAGAAAAGATGCACGGGCCGCGTCACGAAACACTTGGGGGATCTCTGCTTGCAGGCTGGTCTACTTCCAGAGAGTCTAACGTATTACAGCAATGCCGCCGAAATATTGAAATCGGTCAACGATTGGCTCTGGTTGGGCGCAGCCTACGAGGGATTGTGCGCCGCCTCTGCGCTTATCCTCTATCCCAATATCCAGAGGACGCTTCCACTCCATCGAAACGCTAGTCTTCAGGAAGGATCCCCCAAGAGGACCTCGATCTCGACGACAACCAATCCAGATTTGACGAATCCCAAGAAGGACGTTCTCAACATTCTGACGCCCGAAGACATCCCTAAGCGATACAGGGAGGCCATCATCCACTACAGCAAGTATCAGAATGCGGGTATCATAGAAACAGAGGCCAGCTTCAAAGCGGCGCGCATCTCCGTCGATCAGAACTATTCACTTCAAGCGGCCAGCTTCCTCCAGAACGTCGTCTTCATCAACATCACGCTGTCGGAGCAGGAGAAGACGCAGCGATTCGAGATGCTCTCCGATCTGTACACGCAGATTGGATTTGCGAGGAAGGCGGCCTTCTGTCACCGTTTAGCAGCGAGCCGTTACGTGTCCGCCCAGAATCCGACACCCAATTGGTCGCAGTGCTACAATCTGATGCTGCAGAGCTTCCCCGGACACAAACTCAGCCTCGATCCCACCGAGATGTGCACCAGTCCGCATCAGATGGGTTGGCCCAGCTTGCAGATACATCTGTTGACCGAACTGGTGGTGGCCGCCAAGCGTATGGGACATTCGGCATTAGCCACCAGACATCAGACGTTCATGCTGCAGACCATGTGGGATCACCTGACTCCGACCGACCAGAAGGAGTTGGCCATTCAGCTGCAATCGCTGTCGGCGCAGTGCGAAGGAGCACCGGTGCCGCTGGTCCTCGACAACGGCGTAGTCATTCCACCAGCTAATCTGAGCAACATCCCCGTCTGCTCGGGCTTCACGCTTAAAAACCTCCAGCCGCATCTACAACCCAGGAAGATACAAATGGCCAAGCAGGACATCGGACCGTTCCTCTTCACTCCCATCAACTTTGGCAGTCTGGAGAGAAAGAGTAACAAGCCACAAAGCAAAATGGGTATGAATGATATACATCCAATTAATGATACAGTATAGATGTAAAGGGTAATTCCAGATTTCCTCTGGGTCGAAAACGATCTGTGCGAAGTGACGCTGAAGCTGGTGAACCCGTTACCGTTCGAGCTGAAAGTCTCCAACATGCGTCTGCTGACGGCCGGCGTCGTCTTCGAGTCCATCCCCGAAACTGTGATTCTACCTTCCGAGACGCCGACTTCGCTAACACTGAACGGAACGCCGAAAGAGAGCGGCGAATTGGAGCTTTTAGGATACAGCACTCACACACTGGGCGTAAAATCCAACTGTCGTTTGAGATTCATGAAGAATTTCCTTCCGCACTACAGCATCGAGGTATATATATAATATTTGATTCGTACATGACAAACAATCTTCAATTATCGTAGGTGATTCCCAGTTTACCGGTGATGGAAGTGAAGACTTCGCTGCCGCAGAGCGCGACCTTCTCCACGTTCCAGAACTTCGAGAACGTGGTGACTTCGGCGAGCATCAGCCTGTATAACGGCGAGAGCACCGAGTGCATTATAACTCTGACGAACACGAGCCAGGTGGCGATAGAGATGCTCGAGGTGTCCATCCAGAGCATACTCGAGCCCAATTTGCAGGAACAAATATTCAGCTGGGATGCTGAAGAAATACAGAAGCAGCTACCGATCGTACCGAACTCGTCTGCAACGATCAACGTTCGTCTCTATTCGGCAGCCAACTTCTTGGCGAGTGGTTTCTCCGGGCCCGAGTTGAGCAGCGGTGTTTTCGGCAGCTCTCACGCGGGCAGCATCTCATTGTCGATGTCCGCAGGTCCAAGTTCTCTGCCTTCGCGTTTGAACTCTCCCATCTCCCATCAGAGCACGATGGGCGGAAGCTTCCATTCGAGGCGAAACGACTTGAATTCGAGCTTCCGCTCTTCGAACTCTGGCCAATCCAGCATGACAACGCAAGGCTGCAGATCACCAGGTGTTCTGGCACTGCCTCAGCACGCCGCTTCCTCGGTGGTGGAAGGACAGCTGCAATTCAGATATAGCGGCGGGACAGGTTTGCTGGCCGGTTACTGTCGCTCCTGTTCTGTCTTCATCACGCTGGAGATGATGCCCTCGCTGCAAGTCACCAACTGGGACGTCTTACCGGCAGAAACGTGAGTAGTTCGCAATCAAAATGTGAAAGACTGAAAGACAATGTAACGATTGCAGATCGTCGCAATTTTACTTGGTTCTGGACATTGCGAATCTGACTTCGCAAGAGATGGAACTGCACTACACCAGCAGCAAGCACATGCTGATCGAGGGTCACGAGTCCTGTCGCATCCCCGTGCCCGTCGACCGGTGTCCGCTGTCCAAATTGACGAAGCTGTACATGGAGAACGGCATCGACGAGCGTCTCGACCTCGACAAGATTTGCTCCGATCATATTGCCAATCTGGTGGATCTTCGATGGCAACTGTCCGCGATAGATACCAACGGCAAAGCAACCCTGAAAGGCATCACACTCACACCGAACATGTTGGACATCGTCCGAATGTCTCCTTTAAACTGGGGTACAGAGTACAATCATACAATCAACCCACCGAGTGTTCATAGTTTCATGTGTTTCAGATGTCTCAATAAATGGGGACGCGGTGAAACCGCAGGAGGCTCTGAGCTGCGAAGCTGGAGATTGTCTAGAGGTGTCCGTAAAAATAGGCAACAGCTTGGAGAAGGCTCTCAGGCATCTCAGTATGTCCGTGCAGTTTTACCAAGATCACCAGAACGGCGTGTGCAATTATCGTCTGGAGAACAGATTAGCTACAACCGGTCTCTCCAGGTACAGAATCAATTGCGAATTCGTTTCGTTTATCAATTCCGACGTTCAACCTTGTTCTATCTATCTTCTGCAGGGTTCTGGTGCCTACGTTGGAGCCCCAGACTTCGGCCGAGCACAATTGCAATGTTCTCTTTTTCACACCCGGTCAATACAAGATGGACATCCAGGTGGCCGCTCCCGAGTGCGTTTCCGCCACCGCCTCCATTTCCGGTCACGTGTGGCGTTTCATCCCCCCGGTCGAGATTAACGTATCCCTCTGAGCTTGTCACTCTCATCCTCCTCAGTTTGTATACGCTTTCCAGGTCAGTCAGTTTATACAACATCATCACATCACCGCTGCCAAATAATATCTTCTATTTATTGCTGCGCTTTCGAAACAGTCGGAGAATTTAGAAAAGTAATTTTATTTATAAAAATTGTATACACTAAAAGAGTCGAGTATATAAGCAAAAATAATATATATATGTTGGTCTTCTTTACAAATACTGTTATGTAATAATATCACAGATGACATCTGCTATTGCTCAATGAAATGTTGTCGAACGGATAAAAGAGAGAGCGCAGTCAATGCATCTCCCGTGATTGGAAGTGAGGAAATAAAATTATATATACTTAAATAAAAAAAGATAGATCTAGCTATAAAACTTAAAATTATAGTAAAATTTAACTAATTCGATGGTTGCTCGATGATGAGAATTACGTTATACTGACTAGTGGTTTGTTGGAGAAGAGTTTCTTGTTGACGGTTTTCTTCCGTTCACCTGTTGCCTTTCTGCCGGCGCCGAGCGGTATCAACATCTGCGAACTCATGGTTACTCTCATCTGCTTGTGGAAGGCAAGGACGTCGGGGTTCGCCCACACCTGTGACGCCTTGAAGTCGAGGACGCGCAGAGTCTCCAGACTCTGTGCACGAGAGAGGGCGACGTACGCCTGTCCCGCCTCGAACACCTTCGCCAGAGACATCTCGACGCAATCGAGGGTCAGACCTTGAGATTTGTGAATGGAGAAGGCCCAAGCGAGTTTCAATGGGATCTGACGTCGCGAGACGATAGCGCCGCCTGCCATCTTTATCATCCAGCGTTCATGCTTCGCCACGTACTCACGATTGTTCCGGAAGCGAACCACCGGAAGGCCGTCGCGGAAACCGGTCACCACACCCCTGGCGCCGTTCACGAGCCCCGCCGACACGTTCACGTTCTTCAGCAGCATCACCTGAGCGTCCACCTTCAGCTGCAGCTTTCCTGGCACCGGCGTCTGCTGGTCCAGCTGCTTCGTTAAATAGTTGTCGCTGTCCTGTGCGTCGTACAATTTCGCCTCACCTTTAAATCCAACATATTATATTACGTTATTGTTCCAAGTCGCAAGTTTTGTAAACATTACCTGGTAGATTCTTGATTTTCGACTCGTTAATCATATTTGCGTCGGCCATGTGCGAGCAGAGTCTTGTCGCGAGGATGCCGTCCTTCTCGATCCGCTGCTTGGAGGTCCTCGCCAACGTCTCGACAACTTCATCGGACACCTCACCTATTCGCAGTTTATTCAGTATATCGATGAACTTGCAATCGCTCTGCCTGTGCACCTGCTTCAGCTCGAACGTTTGATTCACGCACTCCTTCCACGCTTTCGTCTGGAAGCAGAAACGCTTCTTGTTCTCCTTCGTCTTCACCACCGGCGGAAGTTGCAGGAAATCACCGCACAAAATCAGCTGAATTCCCCCGAACGGTTTATCGTTCTTTCGCACGTGTCGAGCGACCGCTTCAATTTTCTGCAAACAAACAAACAATATCTTCAGTATCTCACATTCTCTTCTCGATCATTCGTTTTACCTCAAAATAATCTCCGTCTATCATCGATATTTCGTCGATGATCAGATGCTTGCATCTCCTCCAGTTGGACGAGGTCGGGGGTCTGTTTGCAACCTCCTTGGCTCTCTCCAAACTCCCATCGCTGGAGCCGATCCCAGCGAACTGATGCAGCGTTGTGCCGCCAATGTGACAGGCTGCCACCCCCGTCGACGCCGTCGCCACCGTAACATCCGGAGGTAACGCTCCAATTATCTTCCTCAGTAGATAACTTTTCCCGGTGCCGGCGCTCCCCGTGAAAAACAAGTTCTGTCCAGACAGACATGCATCAAGTACGTCTCTCTGCTCGATCGTCAATGGTTGATCAAACAGCGGCGTCGGTGGCTTCTTTGCCGCTGGACCATCTCCGCCCTCCGTCAGTTTCCTTTTTCTGCTTAGAGGAGAAGGCGTCGTATCCGTCGCCCTCGGCTTCTTCAATTTGTCAACATCCGCTGTTGTCACCGGACTGATCTCTTGATATTGCTTGGGTTTATTAGAGAGCAGTTGCGTCCTCAAAGAGGGATTCGTTTTATTATTAGCCGCAGTCCCTACATTTTGTCCTGTCATCTTGATGAACATTGTCCTCAAAAAATCTAAAACATAAACACACACAATTAATCATAGCTTTGCAAGAGCACAAAGTAAAAGGGAATTCGACTTACTTGTGAGCTGCGATGGGGGCGCGTTTGAAATGTAAATGGTGCACCTGCTCTCCTGGAACTTGATGGAGGCCTTTCCCTCGGCCATGAACTTCTTGTGCACTGCAATACCTTTCAGCTCCAGCTTAACGGGGGCCATCTTCTCCGCACCAATCTCAATGTATATCTTTCTCAATTCGTTGCGGATCAGTTTCAGCTGGGCCTTCTTGTGAGCCATCTTTCTGATGACTACACCATGGGGGTCGCACCACTCCACGTTCACCGGGCAAGCAAGAACGCTCTCGTTATCCATAATAATGTATTATATATATATCTTCGATATTCAACGACACGACACGTCAGGACAATTTTATAAAGGGAATGAGGAGAGGACGGACGGGATTTTTATATATTACAAAAAACATTCCCTGATGAGAGTTTAATCACCTGTTGACACACCATAACATAACCTAACATGCTAGTTTGAAAATCTTACCGCTAAAAATACTGCCAACATTATTAATCGAATATTCCCTAAACAAGAATGGCCGCCAATTTTCGAAAAAAAAAAATTTAAAAAATATTATTTCAAACGCTCGTCCGTCCATTCTAAACTTAGACATTAAAATCAACATCGTATGATTACCGTTACAAATTTTTGGAGACTAATTAAATATTTGACGAAGTACAATGCGCTCCAACAAAAATTCCATGATTACGATTCTCTTTTATTCTTCATTTCTTAAGTACGTCTTGTTGACACAACATCCAATATCGATGCTTTCATTGGCTTTCGATCCCATGTGCGAAGTTCATTTGTTTGTTTTAATGTGTTAATCAGCAGAAATCGATCGAAAAGGTAAATTCAGCAAAAAAACAAGTTTCATAAAGTCTCCTGTTAGTGTAGAGCTCTATGTTTTGTTTGTTCAATTTCATTTTTGTCGCGAGCCACGAGGAGCAAGAGCGACCTTGAAAAGTTTGTTGTTATTGTTGTTGCAGATTATACACATAAAGAAGAAGATGAGTTTGAAAAGAACGAAATCTGTGGTGTTGACCGGATACAGCGGTGCACCGGAAATGGTTGAGACGAGAATGACGGAAATGCGCCCACTCGATGGTCTGATCGAAGTGCAGGTGCACACATGCGGTATAAACTTTGCCGATATTTATCAGAGGAGCGGATTCCTCTCGCTCCCTTTACCATTCACCATGGGATTGGAGTGTTGCGGTATCGTCACCGCCATCGGTTACAGATCCGACAAGTTTCGGGTGAGTGATACGATGATTGTTGTGTTTACCGATTGTTTGTTCTCATCGTTAGGTCGGCGATAAGGTGATCTGCTACAACTACATGGGCGGAATGTATAGCGAGCAAGTGAGAGTCGACGAGATAAACTGCTTCAAGATACCGCGCGACATTAGCTTCGAGGAAGGCGCCTGCCTCTTCATCAACTATGTATCGGCCTATCTGTGTCTACTCGAAATCGGAAACCTTACAGACGGAAAGAGCGTCTTCATTCATTCGCTTGCCGGTGCACTAATCACTACATACATCCCATCCGTGATTCGTCCGTGATGACGTTCATCCTTTCTGCTTCGTTGTTTTAGGTGGATTCGGATTGGCCGCCGTACAGATCTGCCAGCGATTCAAGGACGTGACCATCTACGGGACGGCCTCCCCCAGCAAATTTCAGTATCTGCACGACCGGTACGGCCTTTCCAATGTAATGGTCACCGAAGATCTGATCGATGGATTCTGCGCCATGTGTCCTGGTGGTCTGGACATTGTTCTGGAGACGGAATCCGGGGACGTCAAGGATTTCCTCATGAGCCAACTGAGACCGTTAGGTCGGATGATCATCTTGGGTGCTAAATCGTCGATCGCTCGGGAAGCGATCGACAGACCGGTCGGTCTGATCAATCCCGTCGATTTGATTCTCACCAATCGCATCGTCTCCGGTTTCCATCTGGGCGTGCTGTGCGACAACAGGAAAGAGTTGCTCGAGGAAGTGTTGCAGACAGTGATCGACTGGTTGCGTGACGGCATCATTAATCCGGTCATCCATTCCATTTGGGATTCGCTCGAGTCCTACTTGGATGCAATCGCCGTGCTCGAGAGACGCAGCAACATCGGCAAAATCCTTCTCAAAATTACATAAATCTTCTACATTCGTTCCTGTTGCTGACCATTTTATATATTTAAATATATATTATTTCTATTATTCAACAATTTTAACATATTTCGATATCATCCTTCCAATTTCCATATTGGTTTGAGAAACGCTGGTTTACATTTGTTTTTCTATTGTTACAAGTTGGCACGACTGGTGTGTTTACATATGCAGCTACACAATATGTCATTTTTTGCGCACCGATTATGTCCCCCCCGTTTTGTAGGTTATAATGACAGCTGTCAGGTTATGTGCGATTGGTGTTGAATCGCAGGGTCGAAGCGATTTCCTTTTCTGATTATCGGCGTAAAAGTTCTGATAAGATCGGGGGGGTGGTGGCGCGTACCTTGCTCAGGTGGTGGATCGAACGAGCGCCCGTTTCCGAGTATTTCGAATTTGGCGCCGGGGCGGCGAGTGTGCGTGCGGCCGGTAACGTAGTCGCCTGTAACGCCAGTGTGTGTGTGTAAAGTAGGGCGCTCTCTCAGTTGTGGTGCGAGCTTGTGTCGAAAACGAACCAACAGTAGCAGCAGCAGCAGCAGCAGATGCAATATAGAGTTGGTGGCAAGGGAGCAATAAGAAGAGAGTGTTAGTGGTGGCGGTGATAGTGAGGTTTCTGATTATGTTCTTGGGATTTGCATAGAATTGTGGAGGAGGTGGAGGAGGAGACGGTGGAGTACTTGCAAGTGAAGAGAATAAGAGGAGGAGTGCTAAGGGGAGCAAGCGAAAGAGAAGAAGACCGCGTATCCTGACGGCGGAGGCATCGTCGGAGGCGGCCAAGAAACAAGGTAAAAGGAGCAGCAACAGCATCCAAACGGACGGTGCACGGCCCCCCCGGATATCGTCGTTTCCGTGGTGGTGTTGGTGGTGGCTGGACGACAGGATATGATCAAGGGCGAGCACTGCCAGATCGGAGAGGAGAACATCGGTGGTGGCGACGACGAGAAAAGGGTTGAAAAAGGAGAAGGCAGGAGCGCCTACGCCGTGCGCCAGACACTAGTGCGTCTGAGAGAGTGAGCGAGAGTTCGTACAGGACAAGAGGAGCAAGCGTTGCGTGTTTAAGTGTGTGAGTGTGTGCGAGAAGGAGAAGGAGATAAGTGAGTACGAGAGCGAGCAAGAAGGAGCACACGAGAGCAGCAGATAGTCAGTGTACGGACGACGAGATAGATAGGAAGAAGTGGAGTAGGAGTAGAAGGAAGGAAGAGCAAGCAGCGGCAGCAGCAGTGGCAGCCACCCCGTAGGAGCGCTGGACACATCGGTGAGCTTCGACGTCGACGCCGGCCAACAAACGGCTACAGCAACAACGCGCGGCCAGCAACAAGAAACTCGTCTCTTCCATCATTCGTACATACTGTATGAGTGTCTGCTGACTGGTCGTGTATATAATACGTGAGTGTGTGTGTGTTCATATACATACATATATATAAAAAGAAACTGTTCCTCGAGGGAATTTGGAACAGGCACAGTAACTTAACAATAGTAGTGATCACTTCATCCTCATCTTCATCTCTATATTACTCAGAGTGTGTTGGGAGGACCAAATGCTTTGCACCGACAGGAGTCATCATCATCATCACAAGACAGGCATCAGCCCATTTACTGTTGCGGTGCAGTGAACCTTTTTATGGGTTTGTGTCTCAGTTGCAAAGCAGCGGCTGCCCCAATTACAGGTATCTTGATACACATTACTACTAACTAACTACCAATACCACCATCTCCAATTCCATATCAAGCTATAACAAGCATTATTCATACTTTTAACTATCTCTGTTATTTCTTCGTCATGTTTTCACAATCAATGATTCATTATTTGTCTACCTTTCAATTATTGGTTTCTGCATTTCAATTCAAAAGCAATCAAACATTATAATAGTTCATTTCAATGTGAAGACTTGTTCTCTTAACATCAATCAAAACTATGGACGTTTTCTTGGATGTGCTTCATCTGTGTTTCTTCAGTATGTATCCACCACCAATATATAATCACTAATCCAATATCAAAATGTAATCGATGTTAGCAATTTGACAAGCTCAGTTAAATCAATTTTATAACAAAATCATAATAGGTTTTATTCCTAATTATATTGTTCCTAATAGCAATCTGATGCTTAGATACATTTGGACTATTCCCAGAAACTGACGAAAATGAGACGAACATTTTTTTAATGATCTTTAGTCAAGGTTCGCGCATCATCTGATTTGATTGATACCTCCTGACTGACTCATCCCAAAGAAATTGCATCACCAATGCGATCGTTTATTTCAAATTTACTGATCGAAATGTTACATTGTTTCCTGCATCCCATCCATATCTATTTTGTATGGTGTATTTTTCGGATACGCGAACGAATGCGTGTGTGCGAAACAATTGATTTAGATTTTTCTCTCTCTCTCTCTTACACACACACACATATACACAGACGTAGCCTCCCGGATTGCGTTATTTAATCACCATGCACTCTAGATCCGATGATGGTATTTGGAGTTTCGACGTGACGTATCGAATCCGTGACCCTCGCGCTTTTCTGTACGGTGATTCGTGCGGCCTTGAGCTAGCCACACGCACTCCTCGTTTCCCCCATTATTAAAAGCAGGAGGAAACAAAAAAAAAAGATATGAAAAGACGTCGACGTCGTCATCATCATGTTCGTTGTTTAGTAGGAAAGAGTGTGATGGGTGATCGGGAAACGGTTGCGGTTTCATTTAATTATGTCATCAACGATGTGTATCTTTCGTATCTGTGACGATGATGATGAATTTACTAATTTTAAAATGTATATTTTGCAGAGAAACGACGAAGCGCAAAGTTATGCGGCGGTGCGAATTCGGCGCAAC
This sequence comes from Nicrophorus vespilloides, assembly GCF_001412225.1. Taxonomy (NCBI): domain Eukaryota; kingdom Metazoa; phylum Arthropoda; class Insecta; order Coleoptera; family Silphidae; genus Nicrophorus; species Nicrophorus vespilloides. The sequence goes on along the minus strand of NW_017099951.1, from coordinate 13,899 downwards.
TATTGACGGCCAGTGATAGCACCGGTAGCTTGAATGGGAAGCGGCACCGTGGAGGAGTGACGCTCCATCAACATCCTCAGAATCGTTACCGCAAGGAGAAAGAGGAGGTGGTGGTGGTGGAGGAAGAGGTTAAGAACGCGGTGCTCACCACGTCGACGATGGCCAACTTTAACAACATGATGTTCTCCAATTCGATCAAGGGTCTGATCAGCAAGAAGAGGAACCGCTACAAACAGGACGGTTTCGACCTGGATCTGACATGTAAGTAGATGAGTGTGTTACGTTACACATTTGTTAATATCTCTTTCTTTCTTCTCTCAGATATTCGACACAATATTATTGCCATGGGTTACCCGGCGTCCAATATCGAGGGCAAAGTGATCCGGAATCACATAGACGACGTCGTCAAGCTGCTCGACTCCAAGCACAAGGACCACTATAAAATCTATAATCTGTGCTCGGAGAGGTCGTACGATGCCACCAAATTTCACAATCGAGTAAAGATGTTCCCGTTCGACGATCACAATCCGCCCAAGATCGACCTGATCCGACCGTTCTGCGTGGACGTCCACGAATGGCTGACGGCAAACTCCGAGAACGTCGCGGCTGTTCACTGCAAGGCAGGAAAGGGCCGCACCGGCACGATGATCTGCTGCTACCTGCTGCACAGCCAGATCTACGAGACGGCCGACGACGCGCTCAGCTTCTACGGAAACACGAGGACGCAGGACAAGAAGGGCGTGACGATACCGAGCCAGGTGCGGTACATCCGGTACTACGAGAGCATGATCCGTGAGCACCTCGTCTACAGTTCGGTCAGCCTGTACGTGACCGAACTGAAGCTGGAGCCGCCGCCGACGCTGACGAGCGCGCAAGGCGGCAGCCTCTACTTCACCATCTCGTCGGCGAACTTTAAGAAGAAGTGCAAGAGCATCGTGCAGGAGGTGCGCAAAGGTGACGTGAAGTGTTTGACGCTCAAAGTGGACGCGTGCGTGCCTATAACCGGTGACATCAAAATCGAACTCTACAGTAAATCGCCGCTCAAGAAGAAGCAGTTTCAGTTCTGGTTCAACACCTTCTTCGTGCGCGACGAGTGGTCCGGCCAGACGACGGCCTGTTGCACGTCACCCGATGTCGCCGCTGCCGCCGCCTCCTCCGACCTCAACGGTTACAGCGGACAAAACGGAGGAGGAGGAGGAGGTGGAGCAGCGACAACAGCGAACGTTGGCATTCTGCACTCGCAGGTGCCTTTGTCTGCCTCCAACAACTGTAGCAGCAGCAGCAACACCGGCGAGACCTTAGTCCTCACCCTGACCAAAAGTGAACTCGACAACCTCAACAAGAAAGATAAACAGAACAAGACGTTTAGTGCTGATTTCAAAGTGAGTTTCCTACGCCAAAACGTGCACTTCTTTATTTCAAATCTTACTCTCCTATTTGGTGACTCGACGTAACTCGCGCGTTCACTATTTATACAAGCAGATAAATCCCGTCTTATCATTTGAAACGATTTGTTTCCCCTCCACTTTTCACCAGACGAGATTTTCGTTCATCATTTTTCTCACTTATTTGATTAAAATATCATTATTATTTCATACACGCATCCAGTTATCTAGAGACACGCTTCACAGTTCTCTCTCTTTCTCTCATTACTTATCTATCGGATGCGACAGTAAAATCTATTTGACAAACACAATTTAAAAACTAAAATGTATATCTTGTCCTCCTCACCAGACTGATTGTCGTCAGCTCGGAATATACGGAGTGAGAGAATGAATTGATAATGATGATGATGATCGAATCCTTCGGATTTTGGTATTTGCTGCAGCAAGAATTTGATGATGAATTTGCGTGTCTTTCAGATAATGCTGCTGCTCAGGCGACCGTCGAAGAATATTTGGATGCCGGCGCAGCAGGAAGGAATGGGACAGCACGTGATCCAGGACTCGCCGAGCGGAAGTTCAGAGGGTGACAGCAGCGACGGCGACGATGACGACGAGGCGTGGGACAGCGGTGAGTGCTCTCACTTAGTAGTAGACAAACCCTACGACGACTGACTAACTGACTGACTGATGATCGATTGATGATTGACTGACCAACCGAACGACCGATACAAAACGATGCACACAACAACATCATGTCGTTTGTTGGCGTTCTACACAACATACGTTAATAATTATTTACCAACGCATACTTTTAGTTAGTTAGTACAATTTAATTAGAGTGAGTGAATGAGTTAAGAGTGTGTTTGTGTGTATATACACATATAGGCAGACGACAGATATACGCGTACGCGATTAATTAAATTAATGTACAGAGATAGAAAGACAGTCACCGAGGTGCTGTTGTTACAGTTTCTCCTCCACTGATTTCATGTTATATTATTTGAGGAAACACTCGGAATGCAAAGTTTTTGATTCACAATCTCTATTTATCATCGCATCATCACACCATTGTTCCTTTTCATCTCTAGTATTCAAAGAGAGAAGATTTTTATTTGTTTGTTTATTCAATTATTAATTTATTTTAATTTATTTTTCCAATTGGAACAAAACGTGCAAGTTTACTTTTTAAACATTTAAGGTCGCGAATATGCTATTTTCTGTTTTATTCTTTTCTTTCTTGGTAACCTGCGATTTCCTTACTAAATTCTCTCATCCTCTCCATCTATTATTCCCAATTTGCTTCGTTGGGCGGTTGGTTTTGTCGTTGTGGTTGTTGTTGTTTTTCTGTATGCAACTATCGTCGCCCGATGGCTTCAAGATCCTTTTCAATGAAACATGTTTGTGTTGTGTGTTTTCTTTGTTTCCATGCTGCTGCAGTGGCGGAAAGTGATTCGATGATGGATCCTCGAGGTGTCGGTTACAGACTCCTCTCCGAATGCGAATTGGCATCGCAGCTCGGCGGTGGAGGTGGTGGCGGCGGCGCGCACGAACCCACGCAGCACCTTCTCGCCGCATAAACCCTAACAATAACCATCATCACAGCCACCACCTCTGCCCCATGTACATAAAATAAAGGACGGACGGGCGAGACTTACCTCCCTCCACAGCCTACTCGCTCGCCTGTCTCAACTGTCACTCCCCATCTATCTATATAAGTCTCTCACCTCACTTTGATCCATCTTCACTCTCTTTCTCTCTGTTTCCTCTCTAGCTGGATCATCATCATCGTCCCTTGTTTATTACTAATTGTGCTGTAGCAAAATAGAAATTTCTTCCATATCTTGGGACTCTGGGGAAAGTGCGCGAGAGATGAACGAACGAACACCACTAACTACTACTACTACCACCCAGTACAAATGAGTTTAAACAAGAACAAACGAAACGAAAAATAGATAGAAACACTCTGGATGAAAAAGACACAAAGAGTTGAGACTGCTAACCAACCAACAATCACCATTTCTACTAACTATCTCTCTCTCTCTCAATCTATCTATCTATTTTTTAATAATATATAAATATATTGTACAATAAGCATGTATTTTTTAAAAAAACGGTAATAAAAATTCGATGAAAATGAAGTGAACAGAGATAATTTTAAGAGAGAATGAGTGTGAGTGACGATCGACGGTCGTGTAAGTAACTCCCATTTCGTTTTCATTTAACTCTTTGCACGATTGATCCATCTTCTCAAGTTTGATAGCACTTTTCTCGTCGTCTTTTATTTGCTTTTTTTTCTTTTCCAGAAATCATTTAGTCTTTTGTGTTTATTTGTTGCTGCTATTAGTGCAGATGTTAACGCATTCATTTTTAGTTGGTTGTTGTAGTTTGGGTTTGTTGTGTCTATATACTATTCATTTTGTTTTATTTGTTTCGTATCGTTGCATTGTTTTGTTTTAAATTTTTTTGTTTTTATATATATATAATTGTTGTTTGTTGTTGTATTTGCAGGGGAGTCGACTGTGTTATGAGAGAGAAATTGGGGATATTTATATATAATATATAGGGAGAGTGTGTGAGAGATAAAGTGAGAAAAGGATCATCATCGACTTCATCTCATCTATTTCGCGGTTTTCCAATTTTCCTCTTCTCCTTCTCATCTCGTGCGAATCGAAGGCGGCGGCGACGACGACGGAACGGAACGGAAGGGTTAATCTTTTATTTTTATTTCATCGTGAACGCAGAATCATCTTCATATCATCCATTCATCGAAACAAATAGAGTTTTGTGACGCAAAAATTTGCATTTTCGCGCCCTAGAATTGTTGCCCTAAATGTCATTTGCGTGTAGCTCCATCTGTCCGTCCCTTCCTTAAACCACCTTTCACGACCCGCCCACCCCCAAAACGAACCTGACTCCTCCTCCTTAAACCACTCCCCCCGCCCTCTAAAGCAATATCAACCAATCGACGGCGTTCTTCCAAAAAAAAACCTTGAAACAAAATAAAAATTAGCGAAAGCAACAAAAAAACAAAACCCAGTTAATATTAATCACCAGTTCTTAGGGCTTTAAAGTTAACGCAAACAAATAAAGTGTATATTAAATTAACGTTTATTCTATTCTTATGTCTGTTGTAGTTTATATATGTATGTATATGTAATATTCATATCGAGAAAGCGATTAGTACAAATTTTGTTAATAATTAATAATGATTGTGTAATATTTTTTAATCTTGTGTATTGTTTTTTCTTTTCTTTTTTTTTTTTTTTCTGTGTTTAGTTTATTTTCAATTATTATTATTAATAATATTTTGTTTTTTTTTTTTGATCTCACGCGTTCGCTATTCATTTATTTTTCTTGTGAAACTTAATTTTGTGTTTTCATTTTTTTTTTTTTGGTATTTCTTGTAATACTTTTCAAATTGGAATTCAATGAAGAGAGAGAGAGAGTAAAAGAGATGAGAGAAACTAAACATCGTGACTCGACTCAATCTTGCCACAAACACACACACAATATTTGCATCCCTTTTTGTTTGCGTCTCGTTGTTTCGTTGCCTTGACAATCTCAACGATTTCTTTGATTCATTTGTTTTCTCTATAGATTTCTTCTTTTGATCTCTCTCTCTCTCTCTCTAAATATATATGTTTTTTTTTGTTTAAAATTGAATTGCAATTGATTTGTGTGCATCCACTTCGGTTGCGCCTCACAGAATTACGATTTTAGTTTCTCGTTTCCTTATATTATCATCGTCATCATCATCATCATCATTTATTTTCTTTTGTGCTTGTACGAGTGTTGGTAATAATGATCGGGGGTGGTTGGTAACACGATGACGAAAACGTAAATCGCTCCAAAATTTTTGGAAAGTGAAACATATATATATATAGATATATAATATAAAATATATTTAAAGAAATTTTTATAAACAAATGTGATAGCTTGACGCCGCGCTTCCCTTATATATTGTGTGTTATATAATTAAGTTTATCGTGTATTTTTAGGATGATGTATTTTATTTTCAATTATTTTTTTTTTATATATATATATAAATTTTATATTTCTGCCTACTCCCATTTTCCCCCTCTCATCCCCCGCTTCGGGAAAGCGCTGCGCCCTTTGACCCGATTCGCGTCATTATTTTCCCCTCATACCTGACATGTGTCATATTGACATATGTCATATTGATGTGCGTCAAAAGGTGACGTTCCAGAAAGCCAACCTACCGTTCATTATTATTCTTATTATTATTATTATTATTATAAATATTTCGTTCGTTTATTTTTTACTCTCTAAATTATTTCATAAACAAGATGGCTGTAAATTAAATTATTGTCTTATATAGATGTGTATATATGTGTACATGTATGGATATTCTCATATATGTCTTTAATATCTTAATATTATATTATATATTTTATTATATTATCGTGTAAGAGAAAAGTTATGATTGTCGAGGAGAAAATATTGTGTATATAGATTATATATATATATATCTAATATTATTATTCTTTTCTTCTGTTTTTTTTTTATTATTTTATTTTTCTTAATAATATTTGTCTCAGTTTTTATTATTTAATTAATTAATATGTACTTAGTGCCAAATATTTTAATATTTAAATATTATTCGATTCGTTTTTTTTTCTTTTCTCTCTCTTTTTTTTTCTCATTAATGCATATCTTTGTTTCCTTACATTTGAAATTAAATTGTTTTTATTTTCTCCTACCATAGCAACAACAAAAACAAGAGAATTTCAATCGCCCTATTGGTGATAGGTAACAAATGAATATATTGCCACCACAATGATTGAAAAAAAAAAGTAATTTTGTGATAGATGATTTTTTTTTAATGATATGTATAGATGTGTCCCACTTTGTTGCGGATGCTGTAAACAAGATGATTGATAGATGGCGTCCTTTTTTGTTTTTCTTCAATACGCAATGGAATCGCGAAGGCTATGATATTTGTTTGCGGACCTGCCGGTAATTTGAATTGCACAATTATTGGCAAACAAAAGAGAACTAAGGGTGGAATTCGATGGAACGATTCCTTTGCTTATTGCTGTCAGAGGACGTGTGTTTAAGTTACTTCTTCTTAAGTACAGCGTGTGTAAATTAGGAGACGAATATTTTTTTATAAATGGAAACTGATGATGTATATGTATTATGTATATACAAAAAAAATTGAATAGGATATTTAATAATTAAAAGGCTGGAGAAAGAAAAAACGAGCTTCTAAAATATTTAGATTATTATTATTTCTTTTTCCTTGAATTATATACACATATATTCGTTCTACGATTGAATAAATCTAAATTTTCGACTGACACATTTCCTTTTTTTCGCCCCATTCGAATATTATTGGCTCACCCTGTATATGTGCACGGATGATGCGCATGCGCGCGTTTGTCGTCGCCGTTTGTGCACGATGACGCGAGAGGGCGCCGCCCGTCGAATGACACCAGCTGTCATTCGGCGTGCATTTCGAATATGGCGGCCGCTTCTTTATTGCTGCTGTTCGTGTGTGCGTGTGTATGTAAGAGTTTGTGCATGTGTGTTCGTGAGTGCGTATGTCAAAAAATGATATAAATCCCGGTCCGCCATTGTGTCGTTGTCGGCGCTGGCTTCAGAGCGGCGACCATTGGAAGGAAGGAAGGAAATAAAGAACAAAGTGTGTAACGAAGGAAGGACGAAAAAACTTTAAGGAGAGTGCGTGATCGTGAGTGGATATCATACGGAGGAGTCGATTTTTGGAACGCGTCTCTCGCGAATATATATATACATATATATACGCCGCCTCTCCCCTCTTTCCACCCCGCACACATCCCTCCGTTGGCAGTGCCGTGTGTGTGTGTGTGTCGCCCTGTATCGTGCCGACGTCCAGTGTCAGTGCCACTGTGATCCATTAACCAAACCCCCCATCTCATCACGGAGGCACCGCGCACCAGGTGCAACTGCCGTTGCTGCGGTCCTCCACTAGTGTGAATGTGTGCGCGATCTGCTGCTCCGTGTCTTCGGGTACGCCCTGGTGAGGTGTTGCAGAAGAAGGTGGCCGATCGGCAGTGGAAGAAAGATAACAACGACGACGACGAGGAGGAGGAAAAAGTGTGTTGTCGAGCAGTGTTTTGCCAGATCCAAAGACTTTTCTTCTTCCTTCCCGATTGACAACATAAACAACACGTGAAGTAACCCCGATAACAATAACAATAATACCACCACGGCCATCCGCATTACCAATACCATCAACATAAACATTTCATCCCCCTGACATCATCATCATCATCATCTTGCATCGTAAGTACTATCTATCTACCTACCTACCATTACTATTCGAATTATTTACTTTTCCCTTCGTTCCGGCAGGCACTGCCCTTGCCGTGGCCTTCAACTTGTACGTTTCTCACTGCCTAATTCAAATTTGCCTTCCAATTCCCAACGAACGGACGTGGAATGTTGCACAGTCTATCCGATCGCTAATTTGTTAATTGTTTACAAAGTGCCACTCGATCCGTCAACCGACCATATGTACATAACCTTTTCTCTGCTCTGCCACTTTGTGTTTCCTTATTTTGAAACTTATTTCACTTTTCTTTAGTCAACAATTTTTGGAGTTGACCTTTAATTTGCACTCTTGCAATTAGTACATTACAGTTGATTGTTATTGTTCTCATCCGATGCGTTTGTTTGTGTTTTACAGATTTTGTCCAGTCTGATTTTGCTGCCACTCCGAAACAATTTCACACAATGACTTGTCCTAATTGTGAACAGACAGTGTGCTGTGCCTCGATTTTCTTGTGATAACCGTGATGAGCTTGTGAGAACGGGCGTGCTTGTGTGTGTTTGTGTGCATGAGTACGAGAGAGAGGTGCGCGCGAGTGTTCGTATCCATCCACCAGAGAGGATTTCCACCGAACGTCGGTTTCGAGATGTCCGGAGGACCTCCGCACCATTCCCACAACAGGCAGGCGCCACCCGGCGGAAATGCCGCGTGGAATCACTTGCAGGTATTTATTGTTACTGCTGCTGCTGCTGTCGTCTTGTAATCACTGTTTGCTGTTATTGCTGTGGCGCAGGTACCGAACTATTTCCCGAGGAGTCAGCCGCAGCATGCTCACATGTCCAATGAGCATCCGCATATGCACCAGGCACCGACGTGGCATACGCCGACCACGGAACCGCTGAAGACGCCGATCCAACCGTCGCACATCTTCAACCTGGAGCAGATGCTGTCGGAGAGGCCGTTCCCGCGTCATTCGCCCGGCGTCGACTTGAGCGTGACGCGCAACGGCAGCCAGAACGGTGACATCCCCGCAGCCCCGATCAGCCTCAGCGTGCGCGACACCAATAAGATCAACAGTCTGGCGGCGAGCGCCCTCGAAATCCAGGGAAACGAGCTCAAGTCGCTCAGCCCGGGACTGAAGTCGTCGAGTCCAGGCCTGAAATCGGCCAGTCCCAGTCTCGCGCCGGAGAAGAGTCCCAAATCCACGAAGAAGGCGAAGCGAGTCGATTCGATATTGGAGCGACTCAATCCACAGCAGGCGCCCGTCGAACCTATTGAGAAACCGTCGCCGCCACTTCAACAACATCATCATCACCACCACCTGCAACAGCAACCACAACAACTGCACCATCCCGAGGAGAAGAGCGTGGTGGCGCAGAGCAGCGTGATAGTGCAGGCGAGCAGCTCGCACGATGAGAACTCGAACTCGAGCAGCATCAGACGCGAGGACGAGGTCGTGTCACCGTACAGCAATGAGGACAGTCTGGACTCGAACAAGAGTCGACGGAAAAGGAAACCGAGCAAGACGATAAGGGTACCGGCGACCGCCAAGGAACCAGAGGCGACAGAGCCTCCGCCCAAAACGGTCGATCTACCGCCGCCAGTTGAAGAAGAACTAGAACGACCGGTCATCGCCGAAACCCCCAAGGATGTCGAGAACGAGAAGAAGATACCGGAACGACGAAAATCCGAGTCGCCGGTGGCCCGAAAGACCCGCAGAAAAACGTCATCGGAATCGGAGACAATAGACAAGATCGCGGCGATGGTGCAGGAGACAGCGAAGAAAACGGAAACTCCACCACCCACGACGACGGCGACAACAACAACAACGATGATGATGATGACCACCACGACGACGACAACTTCCTCGACCGCAACGACGACTCCAACGACGGACGTTGTCAGAAAGGATTTTGTTGAGGATAAGTTGCAGGAGATGTTTGCCGGTTTGGAGGATGCGGAAGGACCGGAAACCGTTCTATCGACGAATGCGGCAGCTGCGGTCGGAATCGTCGTTACGGACGACCCGAAAGCCACCAATTTCGACCTCAACAATTTGGCGATAACGCCCTCGACCAGCCACGACAACGTCACTTCCACGTCTGGTGATGTAACAGCAAGCGGTAGCAAGAAGCGTAACCAGAAGAAGCGCAAACTCAGTTCGGGCAAACGAATGGACAAGAAGAAAAAGGTGCCCAAGAGGAATCTGGCCAACAAAATAACAGAAATCACACCCAAGAAGACCAATTCCAAGAAGGTGAGTTATTAATGCGTCCGCCGCCCCAACCGTATATTCTAATCTCTAATTGTTGTTTGTTGTCGCAGGTTAATGGTAAGGCGAAAATCGAGGTGATCAAGGATGTTTATGCGTACGATTCCGGTAGCAACGCGTCGAGCAGCAAGTCGCGTGGGCCGTTCGTACAGATCCGAGGTCCACGCGATTCTCCGTTGAGTGTGAGTGTGATAAATACGCCCGTAAACGAGGACGAGTCTGATCGGAAGGGTGGAAGCAAGTCGAAAAAGTTCCACGACGACTCTGAGTACAGGCACAAGGTGCGATCGAAGGGACTACACTGCAGCACGCTGAGCAACAAGTACGACGCGCAGACGAAGGATGCGACGTGGATCTGCGTCTTCTGCAAGCGAGGTCCATATTCGAACGAGTTCAGTCGGGGAGTGGTCGGCTTCTACACGCCCGGAGACCTCTTCGGTCCGTATGTTATTACCAGTAACTGCGCCGAGTTCGAGCGGCGACTGGAGGATCCGTACGACAAGCAATTCAAAAGTAAAAAAGTGTGCAGGACATTGGACGGTTTGGTGAGCCCCAAGGCGTCGACGGCAGCAGCGGGTGCATCGACGGGAACGACCAAGAAGAAAAGCAGGAAGGTGTCGGAGAACAACGAGGACGTCGTCGGCGGTGGTTTTGGAGGCGGTGGCGGCGGCGGCGGTCTCGGAACAGGCAGCGACATGCTCGGCATCACGCAGATGGACGAGAAGAGCTACGAGATATGGGCGCACGAGGACTGCGTCGTTTGGGCGCCCGGCATCTACCTGGTCGGACCGAAGATCGTCGGTCTCGAGGAGGCCGTCTGGACGAGTTCGAACGTCGGCTGTTCCAGGTGTCATCTGAAAGGGGCGAACATTTGCTGTCTGCGTCGAGGCTGTCCAAGTGTCGTGCATTTAGGCTGTGCCGTTCTGCTCAATTGGCAGCTCGACGAGGACAACTACAAGGCGTACTGTTTGGAGCATCGGGTGTGATTCTACGTAATCTCGAACTGGAATACTATATCTCCGCAAAAATGTCACCACAACCACCACCACCACCCCAAAACCCCGCGTACCCCGCGCATTGTAAATACGGTGAATGAAGAAGAAAGGAATCATAAGTTTTGTTTTCGTGTTCAACACCATCACCACCTCTATCCATCCCAGCGCCGGTCAATCCTCATCCAACGTTTGTTTTTTCTCTCCGCGAAAATAAAAGCGGATCCTTGCAGATTGAAAGCATCGATTCCAAATCAAGAACAATATACATTGTATGTATGTAGATATGTACACACACGCCGCGTACACATTATAATATTAGAGCCGTTTTAAGCGGACTGACATCGTGCAGCATCTCGGTCGGAAAAGTTGATGATTAATGAAGACTGAATGATCCGCCAGGTTGCTGTGGAACATAGACTTCTTCTGCTTCTCTCTCTCTCTCTGGGTGTGTATCTGTTCATGTCTTTTCATATTCATGACGACTTCAACGATTTATTTCCACCGAGCTACTGCTCCTTTGGAATACTATGAAGTGTGTGTGCGCGTTCGGCAGAGTATGATGTAAAGGAGAAGCTCGCAGAATCTCAACATTTCGCGCGTACTTTTCCTGTGCTCTTCAAATGCAACAAGAACAAACGTGTATTAGTGATTTTGTAAATATTGTAATTTAATTAGGGACGACGACGACGATGAGTTATTGATGAAATGAAGAGGAGAGAACGACGATCGCGAATGGTGATGGTTTCTTGCATATGAAGAACAGTGAGAGAGAGAGAGAAACTGTGAATTCTGGATTTGTGCGAGAAGAAAAAACTTGAAAACTTAAAAACAAAAGAGAAGAGACACAGAGACATATTTTGTACAGGTTATTTTGTATGCTAGCTGTTTAGATCCTCTGGTGACCACTCAACCCTCAATACAACCAACAGCCCCCCCAACCTCCCCCCTCATCCACCGCGATCCTTCTAATCCTTTTACTTTCTTATTTCCTCTTTTAAGTTTATACATTTCCGTCATTGTACACATAAACACACACACACACACATACATACACACGTATATATATATATATACATACATATATATATATATTCTCTTGAATTTTATTTTGTAAAATTTACCATTATTGTATTTATTAGTATTATCATTTTAGATAAACGACAAACAAACAAAAAAAAAACAAACAAACATGAAAGGTTAATAATATTAAAAGAAAATGGAACAAAAAAAAATATATTTCACGTTTCGAAATCCACGTCTATAGTGTTTTCACACCCATCTAATCATTACGCTGTGATCATACAGTTTTGAAAATTGAGAAACAAAAGGCGCGCGCGGTTTTGGCGACATCTTTCATCAGACGTAAGCGACGCACACTTTTTGCATAAGTGCAATGACGCGCAGTAATTGGCGCTGCTGTGCTGATTAACAACAGTTAGGTGGTGTTGTTGGTGAAACACGAAAGAGTTTGTCTGCACACGTCGTCCAGTTTGATTAATGCTGCAGGTGTGGACGGGCGCTCTTTTATGAATTTTATGGAAACGAGCGGTTTCAAGAAGCGGACATCTCAAGTATAATTAGAATTTATATTAAAATGTAGAGAGTTTCGAATGACGACGGAATAAATGACTAATCCTTATGTTGGTATTTGTTGTTGTCATCTGTCAAAATCAGCTGTTATCCAGTGTTATCGTTGCTGGTGACTCATTAATTAAAATTTGGGGCTACTTTTTCAGTGGCGAACGAGCGTGGGTGGACCGCAACAATCGAACATTCCAACATGTTTAAGTCAAATTTCGATAAGCTTCTGGGTGAGCAATTCCAACTCTTTCTCTCCTGAGCAAATACTAATCTGTGTGTATATGATTCTATTATCTGTTTGCAGACAAAGCCACCAGCAATCTGCTGATGGACGAGGACTGGAAGTCTATTCTGGATATGTGCAGTCAGATAAGACAGAACGATGTCAAGTAAGTGATTGTTTAAATGTGCATTGAGTACATGTACGATTGTATGATTGCATTTCAGACCGAAACAAGTATTCGCTTCCCTGAAGAAGAAACTGATGCACAACAACCCGAACACATCCATGTATGCGATCACATGCTTGGAGAGCATGGTCAAGAATTGCGGTAAGAATGAGAGGTGTGGAATGAAAATGATTGCAAGATCTCAACGCTCTTTGCGATTTTGCAGGTGCGGTTTTCCATGAGGAGCTGCTCACCAAACCGAACTGCGAGATGTTGCACGAGGTGGTGAAAACTACACCGCATGAGCCGGTGCGGCAGAAAATGCTGGAACTGTTGCAAGCGTGGAATTACGCGTTCCGCAAACACAAAAGTTTCGCAGCGTTGAAGGTGCGTGCACACCAACAATTAGGATGGACTGAAAATATTGAAATATGGTTGTTTTAGGAAACGATGAATCTGATGAAGGCGGAGGGATTCAAATTTCCAGCAGTCAAAGAGTCTGATGCCATGTTCAGCGTGAATTCTGCACCGGCTTGGGTGGACGGCGAGGTTTGCCATCGTTGTAGGACGGCATTCAACATGTTGAACAGGAAACACCACTGCCGGAATTGCGGGCAGGTTTTCTGCAGTTCCTGCACCGGAAACAACGTGATGCTGCCGGATCTCGGTTTCGAGAAGGACGTGCGCGTCTGCAACACTTGCTACGAGAAAGTTGTTAAAGCGAACTCGAACGCCGCCACCAAAGACGCTGAATTGGAGGAGTACCAGAAGAGTTCGCTGGCCCAGCAGAGTCAGGTATTTCAGATTCTCTCTCCGTTCATATTCGATTCGTTTACTGCAGCGTTTTCCAAACTGTGAGGCGCGCCTCCCTGGGGAGGCGCGAATATTAGTAGCAGTGAGCAATTTTCCAAATATGTGCTAAAGTATAGATATATTCCTGTGCTCTTATCCATATTGCTGTAATACGCGTTCAAAGTTGAAAAATTGAAATTAGAACGTTCGA
>NW_017099950.1:0-13527 GCF_001412225.1 Nicrophorus vespilloides | reverse complement strand
TCACTTTCCCTTCAAACTCGCACTTATTTTTTTATATAACAAAACATTTATATAACAATAACAAGAATATTTCTTAAAAATTAAAGAAAAAAATCTTTTATTTTAACAATTTTAAATAATTACACTCAATATTTTCTAATTAAAACAATAAAAAAAACATAATTATAACTTATACAATTATTAAACACATTTGACAGATTACAAACGTCAAAATTTGTTTTTGTTTAGAGGTTAATTGTCTGTGAAAGTGACAGGATATATTAATCACTACCAATTTGACAGATTACAAACGTCAAATTTTGTTTTTGTTTTTGGTTAATTGTCTGTGTAAGTGACAGGATTAATTAATCACTACTAATTTGACAGATTGCAAACGTAAAAATTTCTTTTTGTTTAGAGGTTAATTGTCTGTGAAAGCGACAGGATTAATTAATCACTACCAATTTGACAGATTACAAACGTCAAAATTTGTTTTTGTTTAATTGTTTTTGAAAGTGACAGGATTAATTAATCACTACTAATTTGACAGATTACAAACGTCAAAATTTTTGTTTACAGGTTAATTGCCTGTGTGTAAGTGACAGGATTAATTAATCACTAATTTAATTATTGTTAATCACAAATTAGTCTCACTTGTACAAAGTTTAGCAATAATTCAAGAACTTTAAATAAATTACAAATAAATACTTGAACGTAATAAGAAAATTTCAACATTAAGCTTTTTTTTTTAGTTCAAATTATAAAATGAAAAACGTCACTATTAACATTTCATACAATTTTCTATATATAAATGGTTTTCCATCCACCAAGTGACAATTAACCTAAAAAAAAACAAATTTTGACGTTTACGATCTGTGAAATTCTACGAATTTTTCGGTTTGATCCTTTAATTTTGTTTAATCAAGAAGTAATAATACAGTTCGATTTATCAATTTGCATTCATTGGATGATTAATCTTGTCAATTAATTCGTAGCTAATTGCCAATTAAGATTTAACGTGTAAGTTTTATGGTAGCTCACGAGATGGCGTTTCACTAACTTTTCCATAAATTGAATTTATACGAGTATTTATGAAATATTAGAATGAAACTGCGAACGAAGAATAATTAACTGAAATTTCCGAATGCATTTACCTGAAATTATCATGATTATCATCATCAAGCTAATCACAATCGTCCTTAGAAAATTTGCGCAGTCTGTGGTAGGTTCAAGTGAATGGGTCGGAATTAGCCGAAACTGCGTCCAGGGTACGAATTAGGTGAAGGGAGAGGACAAAGCCCTGCACACACATATTGTGATCACGTCTTCTTGGTTCCTCATTACGCAACTTAATTCCGTCGCCCTGCATTCGCGTAATACAATAAACGTCCAACGGCGAAACTGCATCTGACAAGTGGATAACCCTTTTAATCCCGAATTCTCGACAGGGGGAATACTTTTATTCGTGTCGTCCAGAAAAATGCTGCAAACGCTAACGCAATTTCATTTTATTTTTTTGGCACATCACGTAGCGTACGTACATCAAAACCTGTGAATTCATGCATTCAGAGAACATGCAGATTGCGTAGGTATATGGAAGAGGTTGGTTGGTTAAAGGTTGTACGAGAAGAAGGATTTTTATAGTGCTTCGGGTTTGGATTTTAATTCGAGGCAGTAAAACCGAAATGGATTATTGCCTCGTTTTATTGCGTCTTTGTTTTACATTTCGCCGGGGCCAATTTAACAGCAACAGGAATGGTGTATTAATAAATTTAAACAAGTGCGAATTTATTATGCGCCGCCGCCCATTATCTCCGCCATTCGCTCACAATACCTATGAAATTAAAACCATTTATTATACACACACAGCACTCTCTCACTCTCTCTCTCTCTCCTTCCCTCCACCCAACAACGAGCGCTAATATAATACAAAATTAACTCTTTCATTTTATGATTTAATATTTTGCGTTTCGTTCATTCTTCTTCGCGCACATTCATTACCATTATCACGCTGATTTATACATTCTAAATATTATATTTATAGACGATAAATAACATTCCCTCATCCACACCCAAAAACAACACCCTTTTACACAACCTACACGCATTCATTAAAATACGAATTTCCCCATTCATTCACATTAGACTTGATTAAAGACTTTTTTTCATTATGAAAATCCATCAAATTTAGGTAACGCCATCTATACTTTAAGTACAAACTAAAATAATTTTCTTCTTCCTCCTTCTTCATTTGGCTTCAGTCAAAGCACAAAAACGAAAACAACACTTATTCTTCGGATTTCTTCTTCCGTCCAAATAATTAAAGTCACCAGCATCTTCCAATAAAACCAAAACTTCCTTCTTCAGCCCAAATAATCAAAATAATCAACTTCTTCTAACGCAACTAAAAAATAACTATTAAACCAAACTTAAATTAACTTCTATAAAATATATACATAGTAGAGATATGGCAAGACAGGTAAAAACAAGAAAGGTTACGAGTCGAATATAAAAAATATAACGTACCTTGGAAGGGTGTAAGTTAGAAACATTAACAATTCGTTATTAAAATCAATCAAATTTAGGTGACGCCATCTATAGTTTAAGTACAAACTAAAATAATTTTATATTATCTAATGCAAAAAAAACAAAATCAAATTTAGATTACGCCATCTATGTTTTAATTATTACAAAATTACAGTAAAATGTAACATTAATCTGATTATTGCAGTGTTTGATGTCAGATTTTTTTTAGTCTGTTAAGTAATAAATTTAGTGAGAAAGGATTTGGTGATTTGCAATGGGAATTATTAACGCAACGGTCGGAAATTCGAAAGTTTCGATTATGTGAAATTTGAAATTCGCAACATTTGAAGTTAAATGCGGTTGAATGGAGAGATACACACACGCAAGAACGGCGTTTCGTTTCCAGGAATATGCGTTTTCGCATAAGGGGATGAAATGTTTTTTTTTGTTGTTGTTAAAGTGCGAGTGTTTCGAACGGGGTTAAAACGGTGTAATGAAATCATATTAATTTACTATAATATAAGTGCACACACGCGAAGTGTTAATAATGCGCTCTAATCATGTTCAATGGTTCTACAACCTCCGTTACTTACCCCATCTCTGTTTTCCTCTTACGGTAAAGTTATTGTGTGTGAGAGAGAGAGAGAGAGAGTTTAAATTGGATTTCACCGCGGCAACTCGATGATGCAATATTTAATGATAAAGATTCTAATTTAGCATCAAATTGCTTCAAGTAATTAAAGAGTTTGATGATGATGAAGAACCTACCTTCCTCAACTTAATAATTTACACATTTTATAGATTAATTATTATGCATTTACTGCACACTTTTGACATAACAAGATTGTAAATTGTTTAAATCAATTTTTGATCATTTAAACTTATTACCAATAAATGTATGGCAACATAAGCAAGTTTACATAATTAATTAACGATTTAAATAGAGTTTTAGAGTAACGCCATCTCGTGAGTTTTCATAAAACTATATTCTTATATTAGTTTTCTTCCAATTAAAAAAAAGCAAAATTAGAAAGGAAATTATCATTAACAATAATAAATTAAAATTTCCAAATTATTCATTAACAGATTGTGTTTATTTGTAATTTCGTTTCGTTTATTACTTATTTTCTTTTTCATAACAACTTTTGACTTACTTTTGACATAACAAGATTGTAAATTGTTTTAATATACATAATAAACTCACAATATAAGTATTACCAAATTTATAGCAACATAAGCAAGATTATATAATTAATTAACGATTTAAATAGAGTTTTAGAGTAACGCCATCTCGTGAGTTTTCATAAAACTTTATTCTTATATTAGTTTTCTTCCAATTTAAAAAAAAAAAACAAAATTACAAAGGAAATTATCATTAACAATAATAAATTAAAATTTCCAAATTATTCATTAACACATTGTGTTTATTTGTAATTTCGTTTCGTTTATTACTCATTTTCTATTTCATTCCATTATTAATTACACAATACGTGTAAATTTGCGTAATTTCGATAATCCATCCTGACACAATTCAATTTTTACTTAAAAAAAATGAATGATAATTGGAGCGCGAAATTGAAAACATGCATATGCAAATCTAAATTAATTCTTAATGAGGAGGAATGCAAAAAAGAATATATATTACATAAATGTATGCAGCGAACAAAGCGAAAAGCTTAATTTAGCATCAAATTGCTTCAAGTAATTAAGAGTTTGATGATGATGAAGAACGTACCTTCCTCAACTTAAAAAATTTATAGATTAATTATTATTCATTTACTTTTGTCATAACAAGATTGTAAATTGTTTTAATATACATAATAAACTCACAATATAAATATTACCAAATCTACTTTTTGTACTTTTAAACTTATTACCAATGAATTTATAGCAACATAAGCAAGTTTACATAATTAATTAACGATTTAAATAGAGTTTTAGAGTAACGCCATCTCGTGACTTTTCATAAAACTTTATTCTTATATTAGTTTTCTTCCAATTCAAAAAAAAAACAAAATTAGAAAGGAAATTATCATTAACAATAATAAATTAAAATTTCCAAATTATGCATTAACACATTGTGTTTATTTGTAATTTCGTTTCGTTTATTACTCATTTTCTATTTCATTCCATTATTAATTACACAATACGTGTAAATTTGCGTGGTTTCGATAATCCATCCTGACACAATTCAATTTTTACTTAAAAAAAAAATTAAATTTGTCAGGATGATAATTGCAGTGCGAAATTGAAAACATGCATATGCAAATCGAAATTAATTCTTAATGAGGAGGAATGCAAAAAAGAATATATATTACATAAATGTATGCAGGGAACAAAGCGAAAAGCTAATTACAACAGCGATAATGTTCTTGCATTCGTTTAATGCTTGATGATGATGATGAAAAATGTTTTACTTTATAAATGTATTTATTTTGTGCTTTGTTTGTAAACGTAAACAGTTGCGTTTATTTGTGCAAAGTCCGGCCGACGGCGATAATGTTACAATCGTTGTAATTGCAGCAAAAGTGAATCGTGTAAATAATAATAATAAAAAAAAAACAAAACAAATATTGTTTGTTTTCATTTCGCTTTGTTTTATTTACTGCATGAATATAAAATAAATAAATAAATATATAGGGGGGATTTATTAGTTGTAGCTGCTGCTTTGTATGATTTATCCTGTTCCATGTATTTGTTGATGGAAATAAATAAAGCGTGATAAATCGGTGAGGATGCAGCAATATTGGGCGCGTTCGCTAATTAAAACTAGGCGAAGACGTCACATGCAAAAACGCTGTATGCAGTGTGCTGTGATGAAGGGCTGAAGTGTGGAAGTGGGCGCCCCTAAAGTCATCGATCAAAATGCGCCCGTGTCTTTGACGTCTCTCTCACTCGTTTTGCCTAAATATTAATAATGTGTGTCTGTCTTGTTCGCTTCACATTCTTCCAGGACACGAGACAAACAATATCTCTATTACTCTTGAAAGAATGAGCGGCGGAGAGTGTCCTTCCTCGTAATCCCATTGCACGGATATGAGTTAAGTGGGATTAGTTCTTTCTTGTTGATCCTCTCCGATCTGATAATGCCACTGCTGCGGCCACCACCATCAAATGCTAGTCTTATCCTTGTAAGTGCCTCTTGCATTGTCGTGAACGTACGTATACGTATCTTCGCTGATGCAATAAGACGGGATCATCGTACGAAAAGTAAATGATTATGAACGACTCGATTTCATCACGACCCAAAAGCCACTTAACAGACGATTAACTTTAGAAACGTGCACAATAACGAATCCCCATAATTGGACATTATTTCATATAATAGATTCGTTATAAAATACAAATTGTATCTTTATTAAACTTAATTTACTAATTTTATTAATTAGAGGTGATATTTTTATGAAATTTTTCGATATTCAATACATTTCTCATAAAACTATACGCATTTTCAGCTGTATTGGAACTTACTTTCTAAACATGAACTTAAAAGTTAGAATTTATTTTATCTAATTTGTAGATATTTACAAATATTCCAAAATAAATTTCTGATAAAATTATACGGATTTATTTCATCTGAATCTATTTAGTTAATGAAATCTACTTCAAGTTATTAAAAAAAAACTATATTGGAACTTATTTTCTGGATTAAATGTTAGATTTTTTAGCTCATTTCTTTCGATATTTACAAAGTATACATATATAACATTTCTCGCATAAGTTTGTATTTATTTAGCTGAATTTAGTAAATGAAAGCTTATGTTGATTTAACAAAAACTGTATTGGAACTTACTTTCTGGATTTATAAAAAAAATCGCAAATTGATCAGTTTTATAGTTTATTCTTTACTTTTCATCATCATTCGTAAATTACACTCTAACTTTACAGTCTACAATTTACAGTTTTACAAATAATTTATTTTAAGTTATGGAATGAAAAGTTTAAGAAAATTAATAATTAACTATGAAATATACAATAAATGGATTTAAATAAAATTATTTATCTTAGAAAAAATATGTAAAAGATACTTATTTTTATGTTCATTCATCTAATTTATTTCTAATATAAAAGTTTCTTTAAAAATCATTACTTAGTATTTGTTTGTGGTTTCCTATATAATAAAATGATAATAATCTTGACTTCTATTTAGTATTATTACTTAGTTTATTGAAATTAAGATATGTGAGTGATTTGGTAATAAATACATTTGTTTTGATGATTTTCCAATAGATATTTAAAAAAGAGAGGATTTTTATAGTTTAAATAATTTAAACATCTTCTCGCTATAAGTAAATTTAGTTAACATTCACTTACTACTCCAATTATTACTTATTTAGTCAGTGATTATAAATAGTAACACTATACGCATTTGCAAGTTACTTTCTAGATATGAACTTTTAATATTTCTTTCAAAGTTAGAATTTATTTTATCTAATTTGTAGATATTTACAAATATTGCAAAATCAATTTCTAATAAAACTATACGCATTTCTTTCATCTGAATCTATTTATTTAATGAAATCTACTTCGAGTTATTAAAAAAAAACTACATTGGAACTGGATTAAAAGTTAGATTTTTATAAATCATTTCTTTCGATATTTACAAATTATTTGTCAAAGTATACATAAATAACATTTCTCGCATAAGTTTTTCTATTTATTTAGCTGAATTTAGTAAATAAAAGCTAATTAGATTTAACAAAAACTGTATTGGAACTTACTTTCTGGATTTATAAAAAAATCACAAATTGTTCATTTTTATAGTTTATTTTTTACTTTTTATTATAAAGGTCTCTTTAAAAATCATTACTTACTATTTGTTTGTGGTTTCCTATATAATAAAATGATAATAATCTTGACTTCTATTTAGTATTCATACATAGTTTATTAAAATTAAGATATGTGAGTGATTTGGTAATAGACAAATTTGTTTTGATGATTTTCCAATATATATTTCAGAAATAGACGATTTTTCTTTACAAATTATTTGTCAAAGTGTAATAAATTAGTTTTGATGATTTTCCAATAGATATTTAAAAAAGAGACGATTTTTATAGTTTAGATAATTTAAACATCTTCTCGCTAGTAAATTTAGTTAACATTCACTTATAACACCAATTATTACTTATTTAGTCAGTGTTTATGAATAGTAACACAATTTATAAAACATTGAATTTGAAATTTTTTAAATAAATCAATTTCATATAATTTCTAAAACTAATTTCTATTTTACACACTTTATGTATAAGTTTTAAGATCATCTCTAAGAAACAAATTTGGTTAATTTTGCTAATTAACAATTATCATTTACAATGTTTCTTCAGCTATTGTGAAAAAAATGTATCAAAATAAGTAAAAAAATATTCGTTGTTAAGAGCATTATTTTGATGTGTTTTTTTGTTCTATTTTCAGATTTGAGTCTAACTGAGGTCGGTGAATGGAAGCGCTGAGTTCTCTACTTATTGTATTGGGTAAGTGTGGGTTTAAATGGTAATCGGAATTTGCGTTGAGAGAGTGAAATTAAAAAGACTAAAAAGTGGAGAAAATAATGGAGGAAAATGGATAAAACTCGAGCTCGAAAACAATGATGGGACACTAGTGTAGTGCATTTAGCTTCGGTGTGCGAAACGCAATTATCGCCTGTCCCAAATGTGCAGCGCCCAAACACAACAAGAAGAGAACTGGTTGAAAGCTGATTTATGGGTCTGAATGGATTTATTCAGTATTCGAATAATAAAAAAAATAAAAGAGGAAGTATTACAGAACGACACAGCTTTTGTCTCTTCTATCTCCTTCGTACACGTTTGTACCATCCCCGCGGAGGATTGCGCCCATTCATCATCCGCGTAATTAAAGTGACAATCGTCGTAAAGTTTTAGCAAACTATATATAGCAGATACAATCAATTATAATTTTCTGTGAAAGGTTAATTATTTCAACTTCGGATTATTCATTTGCGTTGAGTCATCTTCCTCTCCGCATTACTCGTATATCCGGTAATGGGAATGGTCATGAGGGTCCATCGATGTCTCGGAAATTGACCCATAGGACTGCACAAGCTTTGTCCTCGTCCCCTTAAGTGCATTTCATCATCTTCCAATTCCTGATTCATCCCCTTTTCTTTTTTATATTTTGATTTCTTCACCACTGAGATTTGTCTTGAAAAGTAGCTCGAAAGCGATTGATATAGTTGTTGTTTTTTTTTGGCGAATATCGTAAAAGCCGAGTTTACTGTAATTGAAAAATACTTTGTGTTATGGCACCAAAAACTTTCACGAACTGGAGCATATGTACAATGTTGCGAACTTCCTCAGAAACTATTTTTATGATACCCATTTCATTTCTTTACCAACTCTCTGTCTTTTTTTCCTTCTGTTTGTGTGCGTCTGCATGCGCTTTTGTATCTTGCCAACTTTTCACATACTTTTATTCTCTCACTCACATAAATTACAACCACTTTTTTTTAAAATAACTCCAAGAAACATATATGTTAAAAAGTAATCATTTTAAAACCGTTAATTAATTAATATTACAGATTTAACATTTTGATATAAGAAACATACAAAAAGTACTAAAAAAATCTAAATTGAATTGATTAATTAACAAAGAAAATTATGTAAATTTAGAAGTTACAAATTTCCATAATTATTATAAAAATTGAACTAATTTCTTGATCCGTGCTAAATAATGGACTTAACATACTTTTTCTTAGTGATTCAAAATAAAAATAGACATAATAATATACTAAAATAAAAATCTGTTCAGAATAACTAGAAGAAAAAAAATCCATTAAAGAAAAAGCATTACCGAAAAATATACCGAATGCATATTTATATATGTTGCGACGGTGTAATTACGACCTCATTACATTAAGATTTTTGCCTCCTTAATAATGGAAGAAGAGAAGGGAACGGTATAAAGGAAACGTATTAAATTCACATTAAGATTGTTCGATAATATACGAAAGAAAACAAAAAAAAAACAAAATTGGATTCGAAGGTAGAAAAAAAAAGCACTCTCTCACTTCGTCAAAGCTGTATGTATGTATGTAATGACCTAATGATGGTCGTCGCGTTTATTCTTTCATTAAAAGTCAGCAGTTTTCGATTCATCCATAAAAATCGGGGGAGGCGAACACGCTTTCGTGTATCGGTAGTCTCGTTACCGCATTGCAATTGTGACGAGAACAATGAGGATAAGAATCTGTTGTTTCTATTCTCTTTGCATTTATAAAGTACTCTTGTTGTGTTCTTATGGACTGAGTGTGATGGTTTTCAGGAGAATTGCAGGAATAATTTCTTTCAATTAATTGAAATTGGACGAAGTGTAACTTTAGTAAACCATAAAGTTAAAGTGTAATTTATGAATGTGATGAAGATGAATTTAATTAACTAGAAAATGAAATTGTAAATCCAGAAAGTAAGTTCCAATACAGTTTTCGTTAAATCTAATTAGTTTTTATTTACCAAATTTAGCTGAATAAATACACAGACTTATGTTATTTGTGTATACTTTCACAAATAATTTGTAAATATCGAAAGAAATGAGCTAAAAACTCTAATTTTTAATCCAGTTTGTGGATAATTCAACGTAGATTTTATTAACTAATTAGATTCAGCTGAAAGTGAATGAAATAAATGAGTATTTTTTTATGAGAAATTTATTTTTTGATATATTTTATTTGTAAATATCGAAAAATTAGATAAAAAAATAATTGACTTGTAAAATTTGATTATGAGAGAAACTATTAAGTTTTTATCCAGAAAGTAAGTTCCAATGCAGTATTTGATTAAGCTGTATGATTGAATGAAATGAATGCGTACAGTTTTATGAGAAATTTGTTCATGAATATTTTGGCTTTTAAAATATCGACAAATTTTATAACAAAAATTACCTTGAAAAATTCCAACTTTATAAGTAAATTTTAACTTCTCATTCAGAAAGTAAATTCCAATTGAGTTCTTAATAACTTCTAAATTACATAGAACTGAATAAATATGTAAGTTTGTATGAAAAATAATTGTTTTTAGTGAATAAAAAAAATAAATTTTAAATTCTAATGTTAAAAGTAATTTCGAATGTAGTTTTTTCATAACTCAAAGTAACTTTCATTTACTAAATTTATTAAACTGCAAACTAAATGAATTTAGTATAAGTTTTGTGACATTTTTTCCTAATATTTCAGAATCTTACAAAGTTTGAGTTTAAAAGTAAATTTTAACTTATCATCCAGAAAGTAAGTTCCAATTGAGTTCTGAATAAGTTAGAGTAGATTGCATAAACCTTCATTTAATAAATTAAATAAATTTTCAATTCTAATGCAGAAATTTACTAAATTGATTAAAGCTGCCAACTGAATGAATTTAGTACAAGTTTTATGACATTTTTTTTTTCCAATATTTTTGCAAAAGTTGTGAGAAGAAATTGTTAATTTGAAATAGAATTTCTATTTTAGTTAATAGACGATTATAAGAGATTTGTAATAAAGATTTACAATAACGCTTATTAATTGCTGATTTTACAATTATATAGAACTAAACCCTATAGTTACCTCACTTTAAGTATAGGTTCATTTTACGCCGATTCGATTTGCGACGGATTTTGTTACGGAACGATATAACATTGTAAATATCTAAAAAAATCATATAAATAATGTTGATTTGAGAAATTCTAACTTTTAATCCAGAAAGTAAGTTCCAATATAGTTTTAATTAACTAAATTAATGCCTAAACTTTGAATATTTACACGCTTTGTCAAAGTATATAAAATAAATTTGTAAATATACAAAAAATGAGAATTCTCGCTAATCAATGAATTTAACAATAAAAGTTGTGAGAAGAAATTGTTAATTTGAAATAGAAATTCTATGTTATTTAATAGAAGATTATAAGAGATTTGTAATAAAGATTTACAATAACGCTTATTAATTGCTGATTTTACAATTATATAGAACTAAACCCTATAGTTACCTCACTTTAAATATTGGTTCATTTTACGCCGATTCGATTTGCGACGGATTTTGTTACGGAACGTTAGAACTTTGTAAATATCTAAAAAAATCATATAAATAATGTTGATTTGAGAAATTCTAACTTCTGATCCAGAAAGTAAGTTCCAATATAGTTTTCATTAACTAAATTAATGCGTAAACTTTGAATATTTACACGCTTTGTCAAAATATACAAAATAAATTTGTAAATATACAAATTTAACAATAAAAGTTGTGAGAAGAAATTGTTAATTTTAAATAGAATTTCTATGTTAGTTAATAGAAGATTATAAGAGATTTGTAATGAAGATTTTCTTTGCGGTGATGAAATGTTGGTGCGTTTAGTGAACAAAACAATGCGATTAATGAAATCGAAAGTTTTCGCTGCGGGAGTTACGCAATTAAACGTAATCAATCACGTCGGCGTGGAGGCAAAAGAAGTCGTGAGAAGATTTTCGGTTGTCTGGTCGGGTTTTTGCGGCCGGAAAGTTTCATGTATGATGGGTAGAGGGCTGTGGTATACATGTTTATATATATAAGTATAAAAAAAAACGAAGAGGCTTAATGATCGTCGATTATTTACTGACACTCTGCAATTTTTCACGGTCATAAATAAGGCATCGTCAAAAACAAGGGGGTTGTGCGCGCACTTCCCCCTAGTCCTTCGCTAAACGAATATAGATGACAGTATCGAATCGCAAATCGCGCTAATCCAGACGCACCATCATCCCGCAATAAACCTAAATCTTGGCCATTCGACGAACCCCCAGTAAAACCCTCCGAATGCGCGCGGTAATTCTTCTGCCCCAAAAGCACGATTTCAATTTGCAATATGTCATATATCATCGTCATCATCATCATGGTTGGCTGCTGTTGCGGACTGGACTCTTATTAACCTATGTTGTTGTTGCTTTCGCTACACAATCCGCACTAACTAACCTGTCAGTATGTGCGGCGACCGTTAAAATGTTTGGGAAACTGCGGTTTACGATGACAGCTGTTCGTGACAGGTAGATTTTAGTTTATATCAACGCGCGCGCGGTTATCATTGTTTTACAGTAAAACCATAAACTTCTGCCAGTTAATTTTAATTCGCCCTCTCTCGCAGCCGCAGCAGCAGCAGTGAGGGTTCATCCTGTCTCTACTTTTTTTTTGGTTGTTGTTGTTCCTGCTGTTGATCCTCTCGGAAAGCCGCACCGTCAGCAGATCCCACTCATAAATTCGGGCCGTGATAAGGGTGCGCACGTAAATCAACCCACCCCGCTCGCAAATAATAATAAAAAAATAATAATGATAATATCGTAAATAATTAACACTCGACGCCGAAAACAATTTCGGCTTTATTTTTCATAATTATACAATTTTTTTTTTATAATTTAAAATAAAGAGTTTTCTCTCACGGTAAATTACCTGGCGAATGATACGAACAAAAAATACATTCAAAAGTAAATATTAACTTCTCATCAAAAAAGTAAGTTCCAATTGAGTTTTTAATAATCTAGAGTATATTGAATGAATATTCATTTACTAAATAGATTGAACTCAATAAATGTGTAAGAATTTCTAACTATTGAAAGATCATGTAAACTTTATATGATCTATATGAAAACTATAATAGATAGAATGAATCCAATATATGCGTATGAAAGCTGAATGTTTCGGGAATCTAGCAAGTATTGATATATTACTGTGGTTCTATCCGTTTGGCTGTAATTCGAGTTCAAAGTTGAAAAAATGCTCGGAAAAGCAGTGTTTTCGCATTTCATTGATTTTCTCGAAAACTGTATTACATAGAAAGAATTCAATATATGCATATGAAAGCTGAATGTTTGATTTGGGGAATCTATCAAGTATTGATATATTACTGTGGTTCTATCCGTTTGGATGTAATTCGAGTTCAAAGTTGAAAATAACGCTCGAAAAAGCATTGTATTCACATTTTAGCGATTTACTCGAAAAATTTAATAGATTGAATTAATCCAAAACATGTATATGAAGGCTGTATGTTTGGGGAATTAATCTTATTCTATAA
>NW_017099949.1:144569-149142 GCF_001412225.1 Nicrophorus vespilloides | reverse complement strand
GAATTTTCGAATCGAACTCCGTTCAAAAAAAAAAAAATATTTTTTGAACGAGTCGACCGATTTTGATGAAACTTATTACATGCGTCGGTGAAGGAGTACAGGATGGCGACGACCCTGGCAAATTGATGTTCTGATAGGGAATTTGCACTTCCGGGGAATTTGATGTTAAAGATTTTAGAACGTTGCTTGGGTATCCAACGTATCCTTGGGTTACGTACTGGTTAGTCGGTGAAATCATCGAAGGCGAATTTTCGCCGGCCGTTGCGATACTAGCAGCAACTCTAATTTTCTCCTTCTCCTTCATTGTGCGGTTCTGGAACCAAATCTTTATATGCTTCTCCTGAAGATTCAGTTTAGTTTTGCGGCTCTTCCAGCGTTTTCACTTGCAACTAATTATAAAGAAAACAGAAAAAAAACTAATTAGTTAGCAAAATATTAAAAACAAAACGTTTTTGTTAATGAACTTACATAATATTAAAGAAAACTTGATTCTGCATATTGATATTGTTCTTATAGTAACACCGCACTACTTTTTTCTATTTGTACTTGTTGTCTAAACGAAAGACATTAGGTATTTGAATGATAGCCTCCAGCTTTCGTCGGTACTTATGCACCGAGTCTGGGTTCTAACCCTACGGTGGGGATAATCCCTAACCAATCACAAGGCACAAAATGTTTCCCTGTGGGCATGCCTCCCACTTCATTTAAACTTAACAATTGTCAATATTTCAAATATTATATTTTTTAAAAAAAATTCTAAACTCACAAAAAGAAACAAAAAAGTTTTCAACATTCAATCAACTACACTCATATTTCAATTAATTTATCAAAGGTAACGTAAATTTTACTTTGATGACAATAAAAAAGAATTACAATAATTAATTACTTTATTTCAAAAATTCTATTTTATGTTCTTAATTCGAAAGTTATAATTTTTAAACTCAAGAATAATACTAACTTTTCGCGTAAAATTATATAAAAAAAAGGAAAATTTAATTAAATTAATGCAAGAAAATATTAAAAAGTATAATTTTTCATTATTTTAATTAATATAAAGAAATTTTACATTGATTACAACAAAAATCTAGGTTAATTAAGAAAGAAAATATACAGAGATTTTCACAAGATTCAAATTTTATTATGCATAGTTGAACAAGCTGGAGGAGACTTTCAAGAAGATGCAAGTCATTTCCAGACCGGCGAGGTATCACTGGAACTAAACCTGCAGGAAAAGCAGATAAAGATTTGGTTCCAGAACCGCAGAATGAAGGAGAAGAAGGTGAATAATAGAGTTGCTGCGAATATACCGTTGATGAATGTAACCAATGCGATGATGCAAAATCAACTTGGTTATAATTCATACATAAATTCTCCTTTGATGATGATTCCATCATCTTACCAGTACGACGTCACGCAAGGATTCTTACCAACCGATTACCAAAATAGCACGAGTGAAGGATCATCATCATCGCCGTCATCCTTCGCCTCAAACTCTCCGTCATTGTTGCAAATGACGTCTGCTTCATCTTACAACCCAAACTCTTCGACGATGATGAATCAAAACCTTGTATACCAAAGCAACGTTATAGAATCTTTGAATTCTCCGGAACAACAAATTCCCTATCAGAACATAAATTTT
This sequence comes from Nicrophorus vespilloides, assembly GCF_001412225.1. Lineage (NCBI taxonomy): Eukaryota > Metazoa > Arthropoda > Insecta > Coleoptera > Silphidae > Nicrophorus > Nicrophorus vespilloides. The sequence continues at coordinate 147,503 of NW_017099949.1, read as the reverse complement.
CCAGGACCGTTAATTCCTTCACCGACTGATCAATCTCCAGTTAATGCAATCTCACCATCGACTTGCCATTCAAATTCGCGGACGCTGAATCCGTCTGCTTACCAATTCAACGACAGTTCACACTTTCTAAACCCAATTTACAAGAACGAAGAATGCACCGAACAGTACCAAACATTGAACAAAGTAAGTCCGGTTGAAAACAACACTTCCAACCGAGAGCAGACCTTCTCAGATAACAACTTTTACGAGATTGAGCAGATGCTTACATAGAGTTATTAATCATTTAATATCTTTAACACTACCCAGTGAATGTTTAATTACATTCGAAATTAAGTATGAAGATCATAGTTTTTTTTTAATATTTAATTTGATGTCCAGTTATTAGTGTATATAAATATGTACTTAAACTATTTTTTTGAATAAAATGCTGAAATTTCTCTCAAATCAAAGACTTCCCTTTACAAATTGTCTTAACTCGTTTAAACTTTCATATTAGCATCAACCTACACGTTTAATTGTTAAATTTAAGAACAAAAATATTAATGTTAAAAAAATATATATTCAAGGAATATATGAATAATAAAAACAATATAAGTTGATTCTAAAATATTTTACGTTTATTTAACAACACCAATATCATTAAAATATTTCCCGAAAATTTCAACCTGAACATTTTAATTTCCAAAAGTTTTATTGTAAAATTTAACAATTATCCTATGTAAATCTTAAGTTATAAAAGTTTTAAATTTTATGATAAAAGACGTACGAAAAATTAAGCTGGGGATTTGTTATGGTGTGACGAATTCCATGGAAACTTTCAGGGCGGTTAATTTACGATTTACAAATATATTTTCCGTTAAAAATTTGTTGTTTCTCTTCAATTTTATTAACGTTCGTTTTCTATATAATTTTACGTTGGCTATTTATACGCAGCAACCGGCGATTGCGACGTTTTCGTGACCATATAAAGAATTGTTTAAGTGTTGGCACTTTTCGTATCAACGAATTAAAAATTGTTTAAACAATTGCAATGCGCAGCATTTGCTGATTCATCGAAACGCAGAGGAGCGAAGTTTTCGTGACCATATAAGGATTTGTTTAAAGGTACGCAGCGACAGCTGATTTATCGCAAATGCAAGAAATAATAAGAATTATTACAAGATGTAAGTTAATTAGAATATAGTGAATTAATTCATTGATTTAGATTAAATTTTATAGAAAAAATCAACTATATTTACAATTTTTGTTATAAACAAACTAAAAATCTTAAGAGAAATATTCGTTTTATTCCATTTTACCAGTCCAGATCCACAAATATACTTGATTCTTTTGTGTTCGTTTTTGTTTGTGTTGTTTTTTAGTTTCAGGTAAAATTGTGTTGTTTATTTTTTTTCAATGAAAGTAAACTCTGCAACATCAAAAATCAGGTAGGTCTATTCAAATCATTCACTTTCTTCGAACTAAATTAATAAATTTGTCTAAGATCTAAATCGAATTTACTCATAATTTTTTATTTTCTTTTCATTATTTTTCTCAATTATCACACATGACACAAATATCAATTAATACTTTAATGAAAGATAAATATACAGTTTTTCTAATGAGCCATTCTCTAAATTTGCAACTATCATGTATTTTTTGTAATTTATTTTCGAATTTGTAAAATTGATTGCTACAAAAATTGAAAAGTTTTCACGTTATATTATTTTTCTCGATTATCACACATCGCAAAATGTCAATGAATACATGAATGAAAGATAAATATACAGGCTTTCTAATGAGCTATTCTCGAGATTTACAAATATCATGGATTTTCTGTAATTCATTTTCGAAATTGTAAAATTATTTTTTGAAGCTACAAAAATGGAAATGTCTTCACGTTATATTATTTTTCTCGATTATCACACATCGTACAAATGTCAATTTATACTTGAATGAAAGATAAATATACAGGTTTTCTAATGAGCTATTATTGAGATTTACAACTATCATGAATTTTCTGTAATTCATTTTTTACGAGAAACGAAGATTTAGATGAGGTATTAGTCTTTAAAACTGGCGGTAATTAAAATAAACATTGTTAGTGAGAAAACGAAAATTTAGATATAGTAAACTACGATTTTCATAGAATTTTCAATATTCTTTTGGTAAACAATCCGCTTCAATAACTATTAAATCAAGTAGTTTTTCTAAATAAAGAACAATATTTTCATTCATTAGAAATTACGATGTTAACGAAAATACTGAACAAAATTTTATTTTCTTTTTCTCGAAAGAGCCAAAGGCCAAGTGATAAAACCTGTAATAAAATAAAGAAAATTTCAGTAGCTTTCAGACTTCTGAAGCCAAAATGTATTGGGACTCCGGTAGAAGTTACTGCTTTCTAAATAGGGTTTTAAGTCTGCAAGATTATCACTAAGAAAACATCTTGGGAGTTTTTACAATATTTATTTTTTTTTGCAATCAAATGTGTTTATGCATCTATTGAAAATATAAATGAGTTGAAAATGTAGGAGGATACACTTGACCACTAGTATGCCTCTTCTTGATTTTAAGCACAAATTTAACTGATTTGTACTGCAAGATTGAATCTTCTTGGGATTAGTGAATCAATGCACAAATTACTCACTTTTACTGAAGATTTTTAACAACAATTTAGAAATTTGTTATTTATGTAATTTATTTCATCAATTTTGGCGTTCAAATTTTAGTCTTTCAAAATTTGTGTTTCTTAGAAAAAAATAATGTTATTTTTGCTGGTGAGAAAACCGATAATAAAAGTTGGTTTGACTCCTGCCACTTGGCACCTTTCTGAGTAAAATATAGTAAATTTCAGTAGCTGCCAGACGTTTGGAGCCAACTGGAAACGTTGAATGCTTGCAATAAAACCATTTTCAAAGGTATTTTTCCTAAACATTTTACAAACACTAAATG